>NC_041397.2:264848814-264961314 GCF_900747795.2 Erpetoichthys calabaricus | reverse complement strand
GGTGATAGGGTTCAAGGCTGCTCTTTCAAAGGTCAGTCATTTTTCTCTCAGTTTAAATGATACTACAGTTAGTCTTTCAGTTACTAATCTTCATGTTTTTTTCAGACACACTTCACCTCTTTAACTAAAGCTGCATTCTATCACCATATAGTGTTGTTTGTCTGCAGTCTTCACTTATTTCTCATGACGCAGAGATCCCAATTCATGTTTTTATTAAATCACGTCGGGTTTACTGTTATTTTTTGATCTCCCAGTCAAATCTCTCAGTAAATTGTAATTCTGTATATTGAAGAAAACTCAGCAGCCCGCTTTCTCATCTATACCAGAAAATCCACTCCCATCTTGTGCTTTTCCAGTTACACTGGCTTCCTGTACTCATTTGTGCGCCAGTTGAACTCTTAAACACTTATTTTTCAAAGCACTTAATGGTCAAGATTTAATTGCAAATTCAGCTGGGGCATATTTTTGAACTAAGAAATGTAGCTGGGCCAGACATTTTCAGCAGCAGGTAATAACAAATTTTAAATCAAAACAAATGAATGTATTTAAAAACAAGTAATGTTTAGTCATTGATTCCCTTTTAAATTTGGTCACATCTGACACACAACCAAAAAATGTATGAAAAAAACAACAAAAAAAGCTTTAACTGAACGGAATATGAGGTAGTAGCAATACTTTTTTCCACTTTTTGAAATAAATAAAAAAAATAAAACATTTTGCACACATCTGACCGGGGCACATCTCAAAGTGTATAAAATCAAGAAAAGTACACAGTATTATCAATAACATTTATTTCCCTTTTGAAATGTGAGATCCTCGCCCAATTTAAAGGGGTGGTCATGACAAGGGAAGGCAAGGGATTTTTTTTCATATAACTTAAACTATTTCATTCACACAATTTAAATCACTCATATGACAAAGGTTAAATCTGAGTCTCACTACAACACCTCTCCTGTGGTATTTTTTTTCCTCCGAAAAAAACTACTTCAGTGTTCAGAGCAAGGCACCACATATAGCGTGAAAGTGGATTACTTCATTTATTTTAAAATGTCTTTGAATGGAATTCTTGTGTGTCAAGTACAGTAATCCCTCCTTCATCGCGGGGGTTGCGTTCCAGAACCCCCCGCGAAAGGTGAAAATCCGCGAAGTAGAAACCATATGTTTATATGGTTATTTTTATATTGTCACGCTTGGGTCACAGATTTGCACAGAAACACAGGAGGTTGTAGAGAGACAGGAACGTTATTCAAACACTGCAAACAAACATTTGTCTCTTTTTCAAAAGTTTAAACTGTGCTCCATGACAAGACAGAGATGACAGTTCCATCTCACAATTAAAAGAATGCAAACATATCTTCCTCTTCAAAGGAGTGCGCGTCAGGAGCAGATAATGTCAGAGAGAGATTGAGAAAAGCAAACAAATCAATAGGGCTGTTTGGCTTTTAAGTATGCGAAGCATCGCAGCACAAAGCTGTTGAAGGCGGCAGCTCACACCCCCTCCGCCAGGAGCAGAGAAAGAGAGAGAGAGAGACAGAGAAAAACAAACAATGAAAAATCAATACGTGCCCTTCGTGCTTTTAAGTATGCGAAGCACCGTGCAGCATGTCGCTTCACGAAGCAGCTGCACAGAAGGGAGCAACGTGAAGATAATCGTTCAGCATTTTTAGACGAGCGTCCGTATCGTCTAGGTGTGCGAACAGCCCCCCTGCTCACACCCCCTACGTCAGGATCAGAGAAAGTCAGCGCAAGAGAGAGAGAAAAGTAAGTTGGGTAGCTTCTCAGCCATCTGCCAATAGCGCCCGTTGTATGAAATCAACTGGGCAGACCAACTGAGGAAGCATGTACCAGAAATTAAAAGACCCATTGTCCGCAGAAATCCGCGAACCAGCAAAAAATCCGCGATATATATTTAAATATGCTTACATATAAAATCCGCGATGGAGTGAAGCCGCGAAAGGCGAAGCGCGATATAGCGAGGGATTACTGTAATGAATTATTAATTATAAGAAGGTGGCAGAGTTAAAGATGCTAAGATTTGCACTGGGTGTGACGAGGATGTACAGGATTAGAAATGAGGACATTAGAGGGTCAGCTCAAGTTGGACGGATGGGAGACAAAGTCAGAGAGGCGAGATTGCGTTGGTTTGAACATGTGCAGAGAAGAGATGCTGGGTATATTGGGAAAAGGATGTTAAGGATAGAGCTGCCAGGGAAGAGGAAAAGAGGAAGGCCTAAGAGAAGGTTTATGGATGTGGTGAGAAAGGACATGCAGGTGATGAGTGTCACAGAACAAGATGCAGAGGACAGAAAGATATGGAAGAAGATGATCCGCTGTGGCAACCGCTAATGGGAGCAGCTGAAAGAAGAAGACTAAATCTTATTTTCCATATTTCTTTGTTGATGAGCTCCTGTTGAAGAATTTATTGATAACAGAGCATACAGCGCACACGCCAAAACGAATGAAGTAACAACTAACGAAGTGGCATTTTTGATAACAAAGTTTATTGTCTGCTGTCAATCACAGAGCAGCCCAGTAAACGACAGTAAAATACCTGCAACCTTAAAACGCAGACTTCACTACATCGCTGTGCATAGCGAAGCAGCAGGCAGGCAACAGCTCGAACATGTTTACTGACGGACAGACCGGCATTTTCCATGAGGTATGCGTTAAATCAAAAGAGAAAACGATATGCAAAGATGCACAAACACAAGGAGATTGGTGACAATCACACCTTAGTGCGCCTCCACGAAATCAGAAGGGACAACGGAATTCCACATGGCACAGATACTGTATATTCATAAAAAGGGACCTATATGATGGGCAGAGGAGTTTGAAACGTTTTGCATGCCTACCTTCCGTTTTGATGACTGGTTGCGTCATATTCAGCCCTTCTTTCATTATTCTGGCACAAGCGTAACCAGCCTCTCGTTGAAATTCATGGCCGTCACATCAGCAGCGGTTTATAGTTAGATTTGGAGACGCGCGCAGGGAAAATATTTCTGACGTCATTTTTACGGTGACTCCCTCGCACACAATTGAGATATAAACCAGCTTTTATGCAGCTCAGGGATATGCAAGGGGAGCCTGTATTGACATATATGTTAACAACACATATGCTCAACAATAAAAAAAGGCCTTTTGCAACAGTAATAATATATAATTACTTTAAAATTTCAATGCTTTCATTCGCCACTGGCGAACTAAGTAGAAATTATAATTGGCAAACCTATTTTTGGCGGGGCCATGAGCTGGGCCACTCAGAGGCAACTTCTGGGCACACATATGGCCCACGGGCCTCCATCTGAATAGTCCTGGTCTAGATCTTTCATATATTTTGCTCCTCTTCAACCTTATATACTACTCAATTCTTCAGGTCCTTGGATGCCAGGATTCTCTCTGTTCCCCACATAAAATGATCGATCAGTTACTGTGGCTTCTCCCAAACTTAGAAATATTTTTCCTCTGTCTCAACGCTACTTCATAAACCTTTCCCCTGTGAAGTCCAACCTTAAACCATTTCTTCACCCAATGTTACTATTCCTTTATCAAGACCTGACAGTTTATATTCCTTTTTTGCCTGTAAATTTGTGACATTACTTTTAAGTCATTTATACTCCGTGTTTTGTATTACGCCATTTTAAATATTTTTGTGTTCCTATTTGTTAATTCATTTTTGTAAAATAACCTTGGGTTTAAGGCATGGATCTATATAAATAAAATGATTTAATATTATGTCTTAGCTAAACACCAGCTACTGAATTATTTAACAATCTTTACTGTGACATGATCACTAAACTAGTTTCATGAACAACAGTTATAAAGATCACCATAAAGCTAAAAACCACTGAACTAGTGGAATTGAGAAAAACCTGCCTACAAATTCTAAGAATAATTTTAAGAACAAAATGGTGGACTTTCTTTGTTTACTAGCATAAACCATTAAAATTAATATAATAAGAGCTAATAAATGGTAATGGAATTTTTGGCTTCAGGGGAAAACAACATTAGAGACTTATGAATATCTGTACTTGACCAAAACGATCCAAGTTAGATGCTATATATCATATTTAGAAGAAACCATCAAGGGCCTCTTTTGGCTTCACATTGATAAATAACAATGCTGTAGGCTGTGAAATTCAGGAGGTTACACATCTTACAGTTAAGTTCTCCTTGCAGGGAATTTTCAACAGAATGTGTCTCAGGGAATCTGACGGCCTGAATCGTATGCGTCCTAGAAGCTTCAATGCTTCAAAGAAGCCATATGTTTCTGTACGTTTTCAAAGGACCCCTTGCAGTTTTGTATTTCATGATTCCAAAAAAATTCTACATAATTTAGTGTCTTAATTGAAATGCTCTCGTTTCCCTGGGGTAATTAGGTGAGAAATGCTGAATATATTTAAAAAAAAAAAAGAACCTTAAAAACAAAAAAAAACTAGATAAATGACGGGTGGGGGGGGGGGTGGGGGGGTTTGGGGGAACGCACATGTGTGTCACTTGGGAATTTCAAACTTTAGCTGTCAACATCAGATGCCCTTCATGCTTTTTAAAAACGGGATGTTGAAGATTAAATACAGTAGGCTGTAAATGTTTGTATGCTAAAAAAATAAAGTGTAGCTAATCTCAGAATGACATTTTTCTTATTTTCTTGAAAGTTGTGAATTCAACCAACCATCAATAGAGTTGGAATGAGCTGAAGAAAAAAGCAAATATGGCTAATGCTGTGGACATCTCTTTTCAAATACACATAATACAACACAGATTTGAAAGTATGGCCTTTGATTTACATTGAGGGATACTTAATGGGATGCTGGCTTTTGAAAATATTTGTTTGGGTTCAGTTCTCAAGTCAACTCTGTCTTGGTCCCATCGAACAAAGTTAGTCTGCAAATGTGCCTCATTCTTCACATCAGCCATTGCAATAGACAGACTTGCCTACTAGAGTGCAAAATGAAAGGAACTGGTGTGAAGTAGTCAGTAATTAAAAGATAAATAAATTAGACATTAGGTGTGCTACTGTCTAATTCTTTGCATATGAATGTGTGTCATAGCATGTCACATAATCGAATGGCACCCTCTCCAGAACTGGCTTTCTCTTTGTCTCTCATGTTGTCCTTGTTCAGGGATGTCAAACTCAAGATCTAAAGGCCGGCTCTGGCCCTTGGACCTTTTTAAAATGCCTGATTCATCGATATTAAAAACATACTACATACTGCCTGCGATGGCCATTATTTTTTTTCCCCAAAGTAAAGAAGTGGTCAAGCTTTACTAAGTAAGACAAAATATGAAGTAGGATGGAATACAGCAGGCATTTACTAAAGGGTACACCCCAAGAGACCTCAACTGCACCAGAGTAAAGGTCAAGAAGCTTAGAAAATTCAGATATCTTCTTCTTTCACTTCCGGGCGCTGTGCAAACAGCAGCATTTTTTCAGAAGCTCCATATTCCTCACTGTTCTTCATTTTTTACTTAGCTTAGTTACTCATTGCTAATCTTGTTTAAATTAGAACTGATCTGGCTCCTGGGTTGTCCATGCTGGTAGCCACTCGAGATCAGAAAAATGGATTTTACATGGATTTCAAATTTAACAACGCATTGCAGTGCACACAAACCCAAAGACTGCAACACTGGAGCACCACAAGAAACATTCTTGTCTCCTTTTCTCTTCACCCTGTACACCTCAGACTTCTCAGATGATTCTACAGTTATGGGGTGTATTGATAAAGGGCGATGAGACAGAGGAGCCGAGTCAGGTGGAAAAGTTTGTTTCTTGAATTCTTCTTCTTGCATCTTAACATCAGCAAAATCAAGGAACTTGCTATTGATGTTTGCTGCACCAAAGAGCCTCTATGTCCAATCACTATTCAAGGAATGGATATAGAGGTGGTCCACTCCTACAAGTACTTGAGGATCCACATTAATGACAGGTTGGACTGGTCTCGCAACACAGAGCAACTATATAAGAAAGTGCAGAGCAAGCTCTTTTTCCTTCGGAGACTGCATTTCTTTAATGTGGGAAGTGACATCCTTCACATCTTCTATAATTCTGTGCTGTGGTGGGCTGGGCTGGTAACATCACTTCAAAAGAGGCCCACTGAATCAGCAGACTAATTAAAAGGGCAACCTCAGTTATAGGGTGCACTCTAGAGAGAATTAAAACAAAATTGAGTGCCATTATGAACAATGTTCCACATCTTCTCTCTGACACACTAACACTGAGGATGTTCAGCCAACAAATTACTCAGCAGAAGTGTGTCAAGAAACAGTACTGGGGCTCCTTTATATCAACAGTAAGACACTTGCATAATGCCTCCCTGGGACTGTAACAGTCAGGTCAGTAATTTTCTTACTTTATTGTAAGTCCAGTGTGTATTTATTTATTTAAAGAGCTTCTGTAAACAGTCAAATTTCCCCCTGGGGAAAATAAATTGTATTTATCTTATTGGGGTTCTATGTAGTGGAGGTGCAGCTCTCTTTTCCATTGCAGTCTCCCCTATTATCTCTCCTGCATACCTTTCTACCTTTCCTTCATCCATCTGGTCTTTGGTTTCCCTTTCCTTCTTTCTCCTGTCAACTCTCTCTAGTATCCTGCCTAGCACACTGTTCACCTTTTGTCTTGATAGGAGTTCAGCCCATTAGAGTCATCTCTCCAACTTCTCCAATATATCCCTTCATTTTTAAGTATGATCCATTTTGTCCATTCCTCACATCAGCATTTTCAACTCTTAAGCTTAGATTTCTTCATTCTCTCTTCTGGTTGTTTCTGCACTATATATTTTTTTTTTGGTCTCACTACCATTTTATATTTTGTTGCTCTTGGCAGCAATTCTTTTGTCACACTTTCTGTATTTTTTTCGTCTTGCTCCAGTTTTCTGTCTATTTTTCTACCTGAAACCCTCTGTCCCTTTTAATCATTGGTCCTAAGTGCTGAAAGACTCCATCCACTTCTGTCTCATCTGCTCTGAGCCTAACTTTTTCATTCTTGCTCTATCAATTACAGCTACAGAAAATATTGTTTTTGACCTGCTTATTCTCATCCCACTTGAGAAAAAACTAATACGAGGGATGCAATCTTAATGCATTTGCAGTATTTTGTGGTGTGCTTGGATAAAAAGAATCCTGGGATGTTTATTTGAAAACAATTAATTAAAAATATAGATTGACTAGAAATTTTCTATACCCCAAAAAATAATTGTGTCTTTCTTCAACATTCAAAACAGATGAATCTGAAAAATGTACCTGGTTGTTTAATGGTGACATTTGTGATGCCTGAGGATTCCTCAGCAAGTTTGTACCAAACATTGTTAGGATCCAGAAGCCATTCCTCCACTTGGCAATAGTACGTTCCACTGTCGCTCAGCTCCGCCTGGTGAAGAGTGGAGACTGTAGAGCTGAGGGGAGAGACGCTCTGACTGCACGCGGCTCTTCAGTCGCTCCTCTTCTGCGTATGTGCCGTACTCAAATGCTGAGTTGTGGTTGAGTTTGAGGAGGAGCTCGGCCTCTGTCTCGCCAGTTTTCTTTGAGTACCACAGAACAGTATACTGGGAATCTGGAGATGTCTGTGATATTATTGTGCAGTTGAGGGGCACACGACTGTCCTCCACAAACACAAGGCTTCTGGCTGTTTTGTTGACTCGAAGTTTACTGGCTAAAAAAAGGAGAAGAAAATAAACATCATAAATCCGTTTCAATTAAAAGAAAATAGTCACCTTGGTAAATTGCTTGATTTTCCATTTCAAACTGAATAATCTTTTATTTTCACTTCTATAAAAAATATGTTTTACAAAACTGACATCTGGATGTTAATTCACAAACCATGGAGCCTCAGAGTTAATTACAGAATTTGTGGAGGTTGTTGGTTCTGGTTCTCTGCGTATTTGTGTAGATTTTGGCCCCCCTTCTGAGACATGCTTTTAGCTTAATTAGTGGCTTTAAAATTGCCCAGCATGCTTACATATACGAGGATAAACCACAAAAGTGAAGGCAATTTGGAAATGATGTGGTAACTGCAATGGATAGAAGCTGACATATGGGTAGTTCAAACATGCACAGCACAGTGCTCTGCTGCTAGCCAAGATCAAGTGAACAGGGACGCTCAGCTGCAGGACTGCGTCATTGAACAACACGCTGCACTGAGATTTGTTTGGGCAGAGGGAGAGAAACCTGCTGAAATTCACCAAAGGATGTTGGTTCAGAATTGAAGTAAAAGGAAAAGTTTATGAATGTGGAGAAAGGTTTAAAGTAGGAAGAACAAGCATAACTGACAATGCTTGATCTGGTCAACCATCAACATGGCATATGCCTTCATTAGAGAAGACTGACGGATTACATTGTTCACTGTTGCTGCACAGTTAGATATTAGTTATGTGGATCTACACTCTGCACATGCCATGGTGCATGATAATTTGGGGTACCGTAAAGTTTGCCAACATTCTTCTGTGAATTTCGGCAGGTTTCAATTTTTCTGCACAAAGAAATCTCACTATAGGATGTCAATAATGGTGCAATCCCACAGCAAAGCATCAGTGTTCATTTGACCTTCTACTAGATTAATTGTAGGGCATTGCACTGTATGTGTCCAAACTTCCCATAAGGCATTGCAAACATGTTGTAGTGCATCAGTTTCTATTCATTGTGCTTACAATTTTCAAATTGTCATTACATTTTCATTTACTCTTGTATAATAAGCCCTGGGACAGATTGGCATCCCAAACAGTACTTGAGTTCTGTACAAATCTAACTTTGCCACGATAGCCTGTTAATCTGAAATAAAAAAAGTGGGTTCAAAAAAACAAACAGGCAAAAACCAACAGACCCACATTTAAACGTATAAATTCAACTGTACCTGTTATCAGTTTACACAAGAACACCACCTCCTCAAAATCAAATACTTTGAGACATTATTTACAACCATTTCCACTACTTGTTCCACCATTTAATCCTTAAAGGACAAGTCTAATAAGTTTCAAAAAGAGCAATAGAAGTTAAAACTTCAGTAATGTCTAATGGAGATTTTCATGTTGGCAGGTACAACTACTTGTATCCATTTAACATGACAACTCAAAACATCATGGTTTAGGGTTTTTAGTTAATTAAGTTTATGAAAGAAAACATGAACATTGTCTTCTCAGCTGCATCCAATACCAAACAGAGGCTAAACGTTACACAAATATTATGAAATATTTACATAATTTTTAAAAAACTGTACATTGTTAACTGGCTTTTAACAGTTTGACATGAGTTTTTGCCTAAAACAAAATACATATAATAAATACATTTATACCTCTATTTTTTATTATCTCCAATATTTGTTATTAAAAAGCCAAATAGAAAGGAATTGCTGGAGTGTCTATCCTATGTGATTTACTGAAGGAAAGTTCTGCATACAATAGGTGAGTGTGATCAGCCGAGAGGTTGTGAATTTAACATCTTGTCCTTGGAACCTTCTGTACTAATATGATGAATGCTTAAAAAAATGTTGTGAATTACTGTTGTTCTAATGTTTTATTTACATGAAGTTTACTAAATCAAATTTAATGCATTGGGCATTAGTACAAAATAGTCCAAAAATAGAGCAATTAATAGTCTTGACTTTTTAAGCAAATGACGCAAATCTTAGATGGAAAGCCTTAAATGATCAACTCCTGCTGTTCTCCTACAATTTAAAGATAAT
This sequence comes from Erpetoichthys calabaricus, assembly GCF_900747795.2. NCBI lineage: Eukaryota > Metazoa > Chordata > Cladistia > Polypteriformes > Polypteridae > Erpetoichthys > Erpetoichthys calabaricus. The sequence goes on along the minus strand of NC_041397.2, from coordinate 264,951,644 downwards.
TGGGTATGAAGGAAAATAAGTTGTGAAAATAGTACACGTTTTCCTCAGGAACTGCCTGCTTAATGCTGGCCTAAGAGTTTGAATATTTGTTATTTGCAGACAGTGTACTTCTGCTGGCAAGGCTGTTCATATTGTTCTCTACCAAATGTGAAAATCATGTTGACTGGCTGCTAGTGAGTCTTTCCTCTTCAAAATCCCCTTGTTAGAATGACAACTTGGAGCAGATTGGAGAAATCAGAATCACAAATGAGACACTGCCACCATATCATTTCAAAATTCTAAGTACAGTACTAGCCATTTGTTTGCCAGCTTCCATCCATCCTGTCTGTTCCCACTTCTTCCATACCAAGTTGGCATGAGGTACACTAAAGCCAGTCTACACTGAACAAAGGAGGACACAAGCACTTTTACACTGCTAACTGAATTAAAATCAACACGTTAGGATGTGAGAGGAAAACTAGAGAACCCTGTGAAGAGAAAGGAAAAAGATTTGAACAATTGTATACATCCCGTACATATGTAAGTTGTGTTTCTGTGCTCTGCTGTGTAGTACATTGAGATTTTAGTGAATGATACTTTAAGCTTCATTCTACAAAGTATATGTTAACTTATTCAGTTTTATGAGCTTGAAAATGAAAAGTCCATTCATTCAACCAACACACTTAATCCAGGTCAGTACTGCACAGCTGGAACCTTTCAAAACAATTTTCAAAGAAATCCTCCTCTTATATTTATAGTGGCCATAACTCTGAAGTCTGAGGATATTTATAAAATTATTGAAGCCTGGAGACAGGTGGGCTAAAGCTATCACAGTCTTCAGTAGCAATATTGCCTGTGGAATTTGAAATTGACAAAAATACAAAAGCAGAGGGTGACCCTCATGATCTCTTATAACTTACTACTGCGGATGGATGATGAAAAGTTAAATCAGTTTCTTTCCAACTCCAAGATTTTGACTCAAGTGACCTTCATTTTAGTTTTTGTGGAAACAACATTCATCACTAACACAAGAGATTAAAAGTCCCACTTAAAATTGAGACAAATATTTTTAACATGACTCCCTCTTTTCTGTTGCTTCAACAATGTTATGATGGATAACCACAATAAAGCCCTGCAATCATGCTGAATTAGATACAACAATGTACTCTCTGCATACAAAACCAACCAAGTTCAAGAGTTTAATTGAATCATTATGTTGAGGCTTGTGCATAGAAAAGATTAAAAAACATATTCACTGCATGTGAAATGAATGACCATGCATTTAGGAGTCTGCGCTGAGATGAAAAAGGCATCTGTTGGTGTTTTAGGGCCCTGCACTTACAAGTACAAAACAGAAAAGTCAGAAATAAAAAACATTAAAAAGCCCGAACTATCAGAGGTGAACAGAAAAAAATGATTTGCTACTCAGCATAATGATGAAATGATAGAAATGCATAAATGTAGAGCGAAAAAACAACAAGAAAGCTGCATGCATGTAGAGCAAGCATCAATAAAGGTGAGAAAAGTACTAATATTTGGTATTACTAATTAATACACATATACACGGTGGCGCAGTGGGTAGCGCTGCTGCCTCGCAGTTGGGAGACCTGGGTTCGCTTCCCGGGTCCTCCCTGCGTGGAGTTTGCATGTTCTCCCCATGTCTGCGTGGGTTTCCTCCGGGCGCTCCAGTTTCCTCCCACAGTCCAAAGACATGCTGGTTAGGTGGATTGGCGATTCTAAATTGGCCCTAGTGTGTGCTTGGTGTGTGGGTGTGTTTGTGTGTATCCTGTGGTGGATTGGCACCCTGCCCGGGATCGGTTCCTGCCTTGTGCCCTGTGTTGGCTGGGATTGGCTCCAGCAGACCCCCGTGACCCTGTGTTCGGATTCAGCGGGTTGAAAATGGATGGATGGATGGATAACATACACACACTAATCATCATTACAGTGCATGTTTATGTATATAGTGACATACAGTACACACAAACACATACAATACAGAGTAAAGTTCTTAGGTCAACCAAAAAAAATGTGTTATTTGCTCTTTAAATCTTACAACACTACAACAAATACAAACAAACATTGACCTCAAAAAAAGTAACGATGATTTCCTATATTTTTGAATCACATCAGTATCTTGTCCTTAAATTTAAAACTGAAGCAACGTCCTTTGGTATACTGCTGCTGGTGTGTACTGATGCTATCCCATCCACAGCTACTGTTCTCCTTTTGTACGTACACACACACACACACACACACACGCATTTAAATTCTTGTGGTCACCAAGAAAATGTTCATGTTTTTGATAGAAAACAATTATGTTTATGTCATGTCAGTGCAGTAACAAATTGAGAGGTGGAATTGCCTACTTAAAGTACAAGTCTCTACAAGTGTTGGGACTTGTACTTTAATCCTGATGTTTAGTGCCTGTATTTCTACTATAATTAAATACAATTAGGATGATTAGGCTGAATCATAAAAAAAACGATGAACTGTGTCTTTATCTTGTTTTTGGTAGATAGTCTGTGAAGTTCTGCAGCTGCGCACCCCACCTTACGACTCTGATACAGTGATGATCACTCATCCATTTTGTAAACCTGCTGTTTTCAATACAAAGTTGTAGGAGCTGGTGACAACTCATAATGCAACATAATAACACGGTCAACTAACATGAATTTAATATGGATATATGAATATATACTGTATATATATATATATATATATATATATATATACTCTCTATAAATAAAATCCTAAGCCAAAAAGTGCAATGATTTTGTGCAAACGATTTTATGTGATGTTTTTAGTCACGCTTTAAATTGGGCTTATTTTAAAACCTACATATATATGTTTGGTATCATTCTTTTCAGAATTAATTGAACTTTAATGTGATGTTGTTAGAACAATGCCTACGGTCCAATTACTTCTCATTCGTGTGAATGCTAAAGTCAGATAGTTCCTGTGCTCTCAGTTCCAAGCGGAGTCGGAAATAAAAGACAAAGAGTAGAAGGCAAAGTAGAACGTCCTAAAGAGGTTCAAAAACGTTGCTGCGATACACATGCAGAGCATGTTAGAGATTATGAAAGTACTAAAATTCGAAAGTCTCAAAAACTGATAGTAAAGATCGCATTAGCACTAACACATGGAAATTATTACTTGGTGAAATAACAGAACAGCGAAAAGAGATCGAATATATGGACATAGGTGGACATATAGGTGGAATATATGGACATAGGTGATAAGACAGAAGTATGTAGATAATTTTTGGCTTTAAACTAAGTTGGAGACTTGTAGATTGTCTAATTTAATGTAGCCATCAGGGAAAAGTAGTGTTTCTTCCCCATGAAGAGGCGTATCTGCGAGAATTAAAAAATTTGTTGTTTGGTGAAAGTGAAATCCACATACTGAAGCGGCAGAGACATGAAGTGGCTTGCACATAGCACAGGCCGGGGGGTTGGCAAGCAAAGCGAGCAGGGGGCAAAGTCCCCTAGTGTGTGTATATATTATATATATACTGTATATATTGTCACACATGTGCGAGTAGGGGACAGCCAAAGGACCCGACGTGTCACGTGAACCCCCAAGACAGGGGAAGAAGCCAGTGTACTAACCTATCTCTCTGCTCTCTCACAGGAAGGATGATCCACAAAAGAGCCCAGGGCCGTGAGTTTACTCCCCGTTCTACAACCAGACGACCGGGCTCCATCCGCATCACATAGTCACCGTGTTGTCCCTCCCCGATGACATCACCTTGTTCCCAGGATTCCCTGTTGTTCCCAACATCCCTTTAGCTGTGCCCGCCTCTACAAATATGCCATCTTGCCACCAGAATGTTGTCTGTGCTGAATTATACAGCTAGGCTGTTTGTACTGACTGAAAAAGATACTATATGGGGATGGTTTCCCCAACACTTAATCTTGTCTAAGTGTGCTTACTTTTACAATATATTACAATAAGTATATATACACACATACATACAGTGCATCCGGAAAGTAAAAAATAAAAAATTTGCAAAAACCTCAAGTAAACTTTTTTCACGTTGTCATTATGGGGTGTTGTGTGTAGAATTCGGAGGAAAAAAATGAATTTAATCCATTTTGGAATAAGGCTGTAACATAACAAAAAGTGGAAAAAATGATGCACTGTGAATACTTTCCGGATGCACTGTATATATTTATATAGTTTGCATATTTGCAGCTGGAAATCCCCATGGCCACCCATTGAAATGCATGCTTCCATCTTGCTGAACAACCTTAAACAAATCAAAAACTAAAAAAAAAAAAAAAAAAAAAAAACAACAAAAAAAAAAACTTTAAAAATATGAATTACTAGATGGGTGACACAGTGGTACAATAAGTAGTACTGCCACATCATGGATCCAGCTTCTGGTTGTGAACCCCCCAACAGGATGTCCTCTTTGTGAAGTTAGCGTATTTTTCCTTGGTCTTTGTGTCTCTTCCTCCAGGCACTCCAGTTTTTCTTTCTACACCTCCAAAACATGCTGGTTTGATTAACTGCCAGTTTCCAATTATACTGGTGATGTACTGGTGTCTTGGCCAGTACGGCTGAGATACTGTATGGTCCAGTCCCCTGCAACTTTGAATTTAGGTAGGTTTGAGAATGTTCAAACCTTCATTGGATGTGGACAAATTTGTTGGTACTCCTCCATGAAAAAAGAAAGACTCACAATTGTCTCTGAAATAACTTGAAACTGACAAAAGTAATAGGCAACCATCAATTCAGAGTTTTTTATTCAACAGAATATTTTAAATAATAATACAAAGAAAAAGGCACGGGCAAAAATGATGGGACCCTTAACCTAATATTTGTTGCACAATGTTTAAGTGCAATCACTGCAAACAAGTGATTCCTGGAGTTCTCAATGAGTGTCTGTACCTTTCAACCAGTAGTTTGGCCCACTCTTCCTGAGGAAACTGCTCCAGCTGTGTCAGGTTTGATGGGACCTTCTCCAGACTGCAAGATGTTTGATAGGATTCAAATCAAGGCTCATGGAAGGCCACTTCAGAACAGTCCAATGTTTTGTTATTAGTCATTTTCGTTTGTGTGTTTTGGGTCATTATCCTGTTGGAGGGTCCATGACCTGCAACTGAGACAAAGCTTTCTGACACTGAACAACACTGAGCATTTCATTTCAGAATGTCTTGATAGTCTTGAGATTTTATTGTCCCTTGCATAGACTCAAAGCACCCTGTGCCAGACACAGCAAAGCAGCCCTAAAACATAACTAAGCCTCCTCTATGTTTCACAGTAGGCATGGTGTTCATTTCTTTGAAAGCTTATTTTTTTGCCTGTGGACATAGAGCTGATGTGGCTTGTCAGTAAGGAAATTCCAGTATGGCTTTTGTTATGTTTTTCTTTCAACAGTGGGGTCCTCCTAGCTCTTCTTCCATTTAGCCCACTGTCTCTCAGAAAGCGACAAATGGTGTGATAGGACACAAATGGAACCTGACCTTGGAGTCAGCTCGTATCTCTTTAGAAGTTCTTGTTGGCTTTTTATCTACCATTCTCATTATCCTTCTGGCCATTCCATTCAGGAAGGTTGGCTACAGTCTCATGGACCTTAAACTTCTTAATAATTTTTGTAAGCTTCTTGGAAATGGTCTTAGACTACAGCCTTTGCTTTTAACTTGCTTGTTTATAATTTTTCTTTCTGATCTCCTCAGACATCTCTCTTCTTTGCTTTCTCTGGTCCCAGTTCAGTGTGGGACACATGATGAAACCAAACAGCAGAGTGACTAATTTCTCCATTTAAATTTCCTGAATGACTGATTGCAGGATCAGAGAGAGAGGTGTGATACTAATTAAAGAAAACAGCTAGTTTGAAAAACATTATTCTAATCCAATTGTTTATAATCTTTTCTAGACGTACCAACAAATGTGTCCAGGCCATTTTAGAATGTCTTCATAGAATATGCAATTCTTGAACCCTGTTCACACTTACTTTGCTTTACTCGGTGACATATCGAAGGCATGCAGGTATACATAGGGCAATGGCTTTTCATTTAATCACTTTTCAGGAGGTATACGGTACTTTAATGAGCTGTAAGAGTACCACAACAGAAAGCCCAAGTTTGTATTAGATCTATATACTTGCAAAAAACTCCCGAGGAACATGTTCACTATATAAAATGCCTACAAAATAAATGCTATTGCTTAGTTTGATAAATGCAAGGTCAATTGTAAAATTGTTATTGTACAGTCAGTCTTTACTTGAAATTTATCGTTAGACTCCATTTTGCTAAACATGTCACATCATAGATATTCTTGTCACAACAGGCATATACATTTTCTCATTTGATGGCATGTCTATAATGGAAAATGAAAATATCCCAGAAGTGATACTGAACTGAACTATACATTTAGAAAAGCAATCCAGCTCAATGAAGCAAATAGCCGAAAAGGCTATTATAGCCTGAAACTACCCAGTCAATTAAATGTGTGTAGATTAGCCAGTAGAAGAAAGAAAGCATTGATTGAACAAACACAGTGACAGTAAATGTAAGCAGTGGCAATGTAACCAGCTAAGGTTTTCTAAAAAACTGTTATTTCTCAATGGGGTAAAATAAAATAATTACTGTGGAAAGCATACCCCCGGACACAGACAGACAGACACCAGAATGTCCAAAACACACTTCTTTATTTCTATACAGCACCACAAAGCCTTCCTCCAACAACTCTCTTCCTTTCTCATCTTCTGACCTCCACTCCCCATCTCACAAGCTCCATCTCCTTCCTCCCAACTCTGGCTTGTTCACTGGAGGGTGGTGGCCCCTTTTATACTGACCCGGATGAGCTCCAGGTGCTCCCCCTGACGACACTTTCTGGTGTGGCGGAAGTGTCAAGAGAGCACCTGGAAGCACTCTGGGTGCCCCTGGGAATTCTTCTGGCAGCACTTCCTGGTGTGGCGGAAGTGCTGCCATCCAGGATTTCATAACTGTCCGGGTGCCCCCTGGCAGTGGTCATGTCCTCAGGTAGGGATGAACGTCCCAGCTCCAGTCCAGTGGCCCACAAGCAGACCCGGGTGGCTGCCCTCTCGTGGCCCAGGGGAGGTATCATCCATCTCGGGGACTGTCCAGGCGTCCCGGCTGGGTAGGGTCCCCAGCCGTCTGGGACAATACACAAAAGTCAAAAACAAACAGCAACCAATCAAATGAAGTCAAACCTAATCTACACAGCCCTGAGACATTTTCAAGAATGACTTGCCCTGTTTCAATTTGAAAGGAGTTTCAAATTTCTCACTGCATAAATAATAATAAACAGTATACAGTCCACGTCCCTAAAATACATGGGCAAGTGAGTGATCCCAACAACAAGACAATCAAAGAACAAAATGGCAAAAGTCTACAATATACTAGTGAAACAGCAATATTATAAAGTACTTGAGGTGGGCTGGTACTCATCGGTACACGGTATGAGTTAACCTCTTCCAGTTTCAACACAGAGTACAGGCACCACTTCAGAAGTCTTCATGGGGAATCTCAACTGCACTTCAAATCGATTGTCATTGTATCCAGGCAATCTATGTTTCACTGTACCAGCACATTTTTGTAGTGTACCATTGAGTTTTAGTAACTCAATATTCATGGCAGATCACTACCACCATAAACAGTACAGTAAACTGGTTCCATTTCAAGAACTGTTAGTATGCAATAATGTGTACACTTTTACCATACTGAAAAAAATTGTATATAATCTATCTATCCAATTTATAGCATTACACACACATTACATTAACTGGTTTCTACCGTGATCTTTTTCAACCATTCTCATGGCCATTCTTTAAAGTGAAACCCATTGTTTTCGCATCATCTGACACTACCTCTAAATATGTGTTCTTTCACTTCCCTCTTTGCTTCATGATCTCTACCTTCATTTTGAACTTGGTGTATCTTCTCTCAATCATCATCTGTCTTTCAAAAATCAAAAACTGAAATCTCTTTTCCTTGTAAGTATTCAGACCCTTAATTTATTACTTTGTAGAAGCTCTTTTTGCAGCAATTAGAGGTTCAAGTCTTTTTGGGTAAGTCTCTATATCCTTGGCTCAGCCAACTAGATTTGGTCAGTTTATCCCATTCTTCCTGGCAGAACCTCTCAAGCTCTGTTATACTGAATGGGAAGTGTGAGTAAACTTCAAGAGGTTGATTTTTGTTTCATCAGACCGCAGAATGTCCCTCATGCTCTTATGAATCCTTAAAACTGTTACATGCCTTTAAAACTCAGGAGAGGCTTCTGTCTAACCACTCTACCACAAACGCCTGGTTGATGGAGTGCAACTGAGAAGTCATCCTTTCCAATAGTTCTCCTCCCTTAGCAGAGGACTTCTAGAGCTCTGCGAGACTGACCACTGGGTTCTTGGTCTCCTCCCTGACCAATGCCCTTTTCACCTGGTTTGGCTGAACAGCCAACTCTAGGAAGAGACCAGGGGCCTCATGTATAACACCGTGCGTAGATCTCACACTATAACATGGCGTAAGCACAAAAGCGGGAATGTGTGTACACACAGAAAAATCCAGATGCAGGAATCTGTACGTATGCAAACTTTCACGTTCTTCCACTACATAAATCCCGATCAGCGTGAAAAGTAACGCACGTGCACGCGCCTTCTGTCCCGCCCCCAACTGCTCCCAGAATTACGCCTCTTTGAATATGCAAATCAATATAAATAGCCCTTAAGCTCAGCCTTTTGTGAAAAGACAATGGGAAAAGCACGGGGGAAAATATAAGAATTTCAGCGAATACCAAGTGGAGGCAAAGGAAAAACGTACTATTTGTTGGTTTAAACAGTGGTATAAACAACAAAAGGAAGTTGATCAAGTGACAGAGAGTCGGAGAAACTTAAAAGCTCAAGTTCACAAAGTCGCACGGTGCCCGAAATAAAAAAAGAAGTCACATATCAAAGTCGCCGTGAAAGGGTGTGTCGTAGCCCACCGTCCGAGTGTCATATGAAAGCTTATTAGGGTACAAACAAAAAACATAGGCACACAGTGGGGAAAAAAGCACGAAATGTCAACTTTAATCTCGAAATTTCCACTTTAATCACGTAGTTTATTTTGCCATTAAAGTAGAACATCGTAAAGTTCATCTTAAAATCGTTTAATTTACTAGTTTCTCAAATCCCTTCGTAACTAAAGTAGCATGTTAAATGCTTTGTTCTGTATTTGATCTTCTTTGTGCTCTGTGTGTGAATCACTACCTGCTTCTTAAACGGGCTTTCTCTTTCTCCGACAGGACACATAATCCATTGCATTCGTGATATTACAGCTCTCTGAATAATTAAAATACTGAGATGTATACGTGATATCTTTTTCATGATGATAGGAATGAAAGCATGTTATTAAACATGGGAACACGGTGGCACAGTGCTTGTTCATGTCTCACGCAAGAAGCTTTCTGCGCCATGCGCGACCTTCAATGAAATAATTTATTACAGAAGTACTGTCTCTTTCAAATGTACTAACCTCCAATTCCTGTCCTTACTTTTCTTTCTCTAAATACCCAATCGCCACACAATCAGCTCTGTAATAGACGTGAAGCCATCTGTAAGCTTAGAATGCCGATTCTTCAAAACTTTTAAGGAACATTGAAATATCTTCATAGTATGTGTTTAATAATTCTATCCGTCTATCCTTGCAATGTCGCGTCAGCACCAGCAAGAATACAACGCAATGCAGGAACAATCCGTGAACTAGCTAGCGCTGCGGCACCGTGTCCTCACATGTTTAATTATTAACAATATAGATTATTTAAATGAAGTTAAAGTTTTATCTGTATAATATAATCAACATATTTTGCTGCATTTCATCTGAAAAATGATATTGTCATCATATGTAAATACGCGCTTCATAAAGTGGCGCAGGTTGTGCAATATTAGAACTGTAGTGCAAGTTTACAGTGGGGTAAGTGTACTTATAAGTACAAACAGTTCTACAAGGAGCACTTGATGGACTGATTGAGTGCATTTATAGTTCTTGGGATGAAACTTTTTCTGAACCGCGAGGTCTGTACAGCAGGAAAGGCTTTGAAGCGTTTTGCCGTGGCTGAACAGCGTCTGCTTCATGCTGTATACCGATAATTCTCTTTCCAATCAGCTGCTGCTGTGATTCCCCACTCAGATACAGTGATATAAATACTCCGAGTGGTGCAGTGAGAGTAATATGGAAAAAGATGATCTGCTGTGGCAACCCTTAACGGGAGCAGCTGAAAGAAGAAGAAGATGCAGTGAGAGTTACAATGCTAAAGCAGTTATGGTATTTGGAATACTATGGCTATTCCCTGGACCATTATATTGCTGCAGGTTAATTACAATCAGATGCATTACACTAATAAACAATATGCAGTTAGTTTCAGTGTATTTATAAAGCCACGTCAGGAATGTGGATGTAAGAAAGAAAGGGTAACCACACAGGAACAGTGGCACTGCTTTGACGCCGGGTGCCGCCAGTCTGCAAAACCAAGCGGAGAAATTGCGTACGCCAGGGTATGAGGTACCGTGAAAATGTGCGTGGCTTTACGCCAAGTTTAGGTTCTGTACATCGCGATTTGAGTGTGGAAATGTTCGTACGCAACATTTCTGTGCGTACGCACCGTTTATACATGAGATGAGGCACCTTGTGGTTCTAAACGTCTTCCATTTTACAATTTTAAAAGGCCACTCTGCTCCAGGGAACACTCAAAGCTTTACAAATGGTTTTAAACCCTTGCCCTGATCTATGGAGTGATTGTCTGTGGAGAATTCCTTGGAGTTTGTGGCTTCGTTTTTGTCCTGAAATGCAGTGTGAGTTGTGAGACCTTATATACACTGGTGGGTGCCTTATTAAATGATGTCCAATAAAATCAGTTTGCCACAAGTGGACTCCAATCAAGTTCTAGACACATCTCAAGGATAATTAGAGGTTTTATTTATTTTATTTGACAGCTGGCAGAGTAAATTTGGAATTACTGCAATTAGAATCATAAGAAAGTAATGGGTTGTTCAGTTGGGTAGAATTTCTAATACAGGGCAAAAGGAGAAATCACTATCAATGAAGCAAAAAATTTACACATACTGTATATTCTAAACAAGAATATTCATATTTATTATTTTACACAAATGAGTTTTCCTTTATTTTTTCATAAAGTTCAGAAGGTTCTTCAATAATATATTATCTGAAAAGTTATCAACTGACATATGCATGTTGATTAAGTTATGTGCAAATAAAGGAATGGATAATTCAAAGAATCAAAGGAAAGAAAATAATTTTCGAGGAAGTGGAATTTTGAAACATGAACAAAAGCAGATCAAAAAATAAATTTACCCTGCAGGAAGTCCTCAGCCATGATGCAGCAGCAATACAATTATACTACCATCATGCAGCGGGGAATGGGCACACCAAGTGATATATGTTTTTCCACTAGTGCTGTATCTGTGTTAATGGATCTGAAATGGAATTACCACGGCAAACCATTCATCACAGTGCACTTTCAACTTTACTATGCATTACAGGCTTTCAACTGACTGTTGACCAATCCAATGGTATTTATAATTACTCTCCCCAAAAATTCCTCTGTTATATTTGCATCCAGAGGTCACTATCCACATCACAATCCCTCATATGTTTCAGAGTTGCATTTTGGTGCTGTCACTGTTTAATAGTGATGGGCTTTTTTATTTTTGCCTCATTATTAAATGAAAAATGTTTACAAAGAAAGTGGACAAGAAGAGTTACGAAGGGTACAACATCCTGTAATCATCCAAGCGCAGTTCATTTTTTCCACTCGGTAAGTAACTGTATTTTTAAAATTGCCTTGTTTAATTTGCTAACTTCTATATCCATTCATTATGCATTTTAAATGTTTATTTACAACACAGTATATGCCCATTCTAGCGTAGAAAGAATTTTAATTGGTTTCTGAAAGGGAATAAAACTGTTGCATTAACTTTAGTAGTGAAACTAAATATACACACTATGAAGTGTTAAACAGGGACCATCATGAAAATAGATGTTATTTGGGGTATTCTATAATACTGCTGTTCAATTAGTGTTTTAGACGCTTTACATTATGCAGAATCCACCCATCTCCATGTTGGACTGTACATACAGGTGTTTTTGAGTGTGTAGATATTGTATTAACCCAGTCAATAACTGACCTTCAAGGGCACAGCAACAGTTTGAGTACAGAGTGGGCCAGCGGCTGGTGTCAAAGTACAGTACACACAATGCTCTCACACCCCCCCTTCTAATAGCCCTGAACTTTCTCAAAGTTAATGAAAGCACAACTACTGTCTTCAGTTGTTTTCAACCACTTTTTGACATATAAATATCAGAATTTGGACTTAAATACATTGATTTTTCTTTGAATTCATCAAGCCATTAATTAATATAACAATGGCTTGCACAGTACAAACTTTTAACATTTAGCACAGTGACAAGTAGAAAAACTTGGCTGAGGAGAAGTATGTTTTAGGCAGGTTTATTCAGACATGCATGTTGTATTCACCTAACTAATACTCTTAAGCGCAAGTGTGGACTCTCAAAGATATGAATAAGTTCAGACAAAATAAGTGTTGGCTACACCAGAGCGATTTAAGCAGGATTCAGACTCCCACCTCCCTACCATCACAGAAGACACATGCATATTACTCAAAAATTACAAACGTCATATATGCAAATAGAAGCCAGAGTGCGGTCCTCCGGCTACACATGCAAATATTAGACTTCTCTATTCAACCTTACAATTTTAGACTTTACCAGTTTATTGGAATATAATATCACTAACTGAAATGTTTATCGTAAAAAATGTCTTTAAAGATAAAGAAAGTAGATGTTATTTAGACTATTTGCTAATATTGCTGTTAAATATGAATTAATTAAACAGTTTACCTCTTACTTATTAGTTCTATTTGTCTGAATGAACATTCCTTAGTTTTGTGGCTCACAGAAAATGTTGCCTTCCCACCTCCTAAACATTCTGCAGACACACTTTGGTCACCATGCTGGTTAAAGTTGTGCTAATGAAATAATTACATAAAACAACTAAAGAACATTAAAAACTTTTCATGCAACAGTTAAAGGTTATATACACTGTAGTAGTTTGGTGTAAAGGATTCAAAAATATCTCTCTATTATAAAAAAAAAAAACTTGGGACGAGATGTGATCTTTTGAAGAGAGTTCTTTGAGAGACAGAGACACTTTCACTTTCTGCGAGACAGTCAAGTCACGTCATACTTACGACCTTTGGAAGCAAGTCCCATGATACACATGCAGACCAGGTTAGAGATAATGGAAGTAGTAAAATTCGAAAATCTCAAGAAAATGAGAGTAAAGGTCACATTAGTGCAAACAAACAGAAAATATTACTCGGTGAAATAACAGAACAGCGAAAAGAGATTGAATAGTGTTTGAGGATGTCTGGGGAAGAAGAGAGACAAGGCAGTGACTTTAAAACGTTTGAAGCACTGCATGAAATTCAGATCACGCCGCACAGGAGCAGCAGCAAGCCGACAGCTGATCGAGCAAAGAGGAGGTAAAAATAACAACTGTTGTTTGCTTCCCATTGTATCATCGTTTAAAAAGGGTTTCGGAGGAGCGACCGCGTCTACTTGGGATGTGTTCAGCACCCCTCTTCACCATGGCTCGTAGCCGTAGAGGAAGGACGGCATTAGTGAAAAATGGAAAATATCAATCGGTGAAATAACGTAACAGAGAACAGAGATCGAATAGTGTTTGAGGATGTCTGGGGGAGAAGAGAGACAAGGCAGTGACTTTAAAACTTTTGAAGCGTTGCACAAAATGCAGATCACAACGCACAGGAGCAGCGGCAAGCCAGCAGTAGATCGAGCAAAGAGGAGGTAAAAAAAACACTGTGATTTGATTCTCATTGTATCACTGTTCAGGAGGGGTTTCAAAGGAGCGAACAAGTCTCCTTGGGATGCGTTCAGCCCCCCTCTTCACAACGGTGCATAGCGCTTGGTTGGGGGAAGGGGTTGGTGAGCGTAGCCCCCTAGTATTACTCTACAAATTAAAAGTCTGTTTCATGTAGGAAGCTAACAAACCACAATCCAAAAAAGTCCAATGATACTTCTAGATAATTTACTAGATTAAACAGCGTTCATATCTATATTGTGGACTTTTAAATCCTTCGGTCACAGAAATATGTGTATGCTCCTGTAGGCTGACTTTTTATTTACAAAGCTAACTGCAAACAACCTAGAACCAAAAAGAAGAATATCATGGCCAGTGATACTCTCAGAATTAATTGGAGGCTAACCGGAAATAAAATCAAAGACTCTAAGGTGATAACCTACACATTTAAGGTCTACTACAAGGGATGGGATAAAAGTGCGTAGGCAAAAATTGATTGTAATAGCCTATACCAAATTACCAGCATGTAGATTTATCTTGCTTAACTGGAAGAATCCCAACCCACCTTCTGTAACAGTGGGTATACAACATTCTACAGGGTGGCCCATATTTATGTATATGATTGAAAAGGCGTTATTGTCAGGAAACTACCAATGTTATTATCAAGAAACATAATGAAACATGAAAATTAAGAACCTTAAATGTTTTTTGATCCCCTGTTCTCCATGGCGTGGGTCCACCAATGCACCATCCTGATCGATACACGCCTGAAGACGAAGAACAATGTTGTCACTGGCAGCTTGGCACATCTGTACTGGTATCCTCTGAAACTCTTCTGTGATAGCTGCAGATGATAGCTGTGATAGCTTAGCCACATTGTGGATGCTATGTTGATACACCTTGTCTATTATGTAACCCCACAGGAAAAAGTCTGGTGGGGTCCAATCGGGAGACCGAGACGGCCATTCCACAGGGCCACATATGCCGATTCAGCATTGTGGGAGTGTTTCGTTCAACCATGGTTGCACTGGTACGGCATAGTGTGGTGGTGCCCCAACTTGTTGCCACTACAGATCATCAATGTCCGGTCGTACAGACAATAAAGGACACACAGTACCAGTAAGCAACTGCAGGTAATTTTCGATACTTTTCACGTAGTAGTTTAAATGCTACAGCCTGTGTAACGTCATATACTGTACATAAATATGGGCCACCCTGTATATTATCTCAAATTAGAAGAAAATCAAACTCTCTCTTGAAGAATATGTCCAAAACTTTTTTTAAGGTAAAATTTCATAAACACAATTTTAGAATAAGCATGCCTGGCCCATAATTGACTTTCTTCACTAATAATATTTAAAAAGTGAGATGGTTTTTTTCTGCGTGTGTCTTTCTTCTTTTTATTTTTCTCTTAGGTAAGGGTTGAACCTTGTTTTTTCATTTTGTATTTCTATTTTTTTTTCGGTGGTTTTCTCTGAATTGGTTTTAAAATAATTTGCTGTATTTGTCACATTATTATTATTTGCTTGACTAGAAAGTATGCCACTGTAATGCTCTGTTTTCTAAAGACAAATTACAAACACCAATGAAAAGAGAGGTCTGTTTAAATTTCACAATCTGTAAAGTAAAGAGGGCAGAGATCACTGAACAATTACAAACTAGTGATTACAATGTAATTAGCTTCACTATGGTATTGCTGATCATACACAAAAGGTAAAAAAAAAACCAAATCATTTTACTCAGTAAAGTTCTTAAATAAAGAAACAGTTGAGGAGCAGTGGGGTAGATCTAAACATCTGCATAACAAAATAAAGAAAAAAGTCAATCCTAATTTTAGAAACAACACCAAAGTAAAAAAAAATATGTCACTGGATAGGTTAGGAGGAGGAGGAGGCTGGGAGCTTGTGCTGATTACTGTGCATTGCTGCACTGACCACACAACAAACCACCTAGATTGGAGCCGTTAGGAATTAATAAATAAATTGTGGAATGAAAAAATAGCTATATGGTCCAGAGTATTAGAAATAGTAAGGGTAGAGTATTAGGAATAGACGGAGAGAGAAAGACAGGCTATATACCTAAAACAAGGAGGCATTGTTATGTATATTGAAAAGAAGAATCTTTACCAGGTAACATAAAGAAGAAGTCTGGTTTGTAAATGTTTCATCCCGCTCCCACCCAATCCTGCACTTAAAGAACATCTAAGAAGGTAAAACTGTGATTAGTGCAAAAGAGTATTAAGTCAGATTCTGTGAGTCTTGTGGCAGTTCTACTGCACTGCCGATCCCTAAAATTAGGACTGCTTCCCAGACGTGGAACTTGAGACATTAATGTTATTAGGACTATGCTGGTAGTTTTATATTTAAACTGAGTAAAGCCCTGAGGACTGTGAACCTTCACCAGTATGTTGTTAGGCACAGAAACAACAAAAGCCTATTTTTCTTTAAAGTTGCAGTACATTCTAGGTTACCCTGCCTGCAATTACCTGTCTCCTATTATGAGAAAAGCAGCAACAGAAAAAGAGTTATGGACTGAAAATCTGTGCCATCCCTAAACCCATGGGAGAAGAATTTATTTTCGGCACGAGGCCAAGTCTTCGTCTGACTCAGCTTTGTTTTGCTTAATGTGCAAGTCAAAATGACAGACAATGAGGTAAACCGTTAGGGGTCAATGTCAACTCATTTATTCATTTTGGCTTTCCTTTGCTGTCATCACCCATGACTGAATTTTCACAATATTAATAAAGCACCTGTTAGCATCCTGTTCAACATTAGGCTGAGGCTTTTACTGACCATATTTTGTTATGCACAACTATCATCATTTTTTACTTGAATTCCAGTGGGAGGTGTTCATGAGATCCATCTTTGGTTTTCAATGCACTCAAATGTAAAGAAAAGGTTGATTGTATATTGATTAGATAATGGATGCATCAACATAGTCTTTCATATATAAAGTCAAATAGCAGTAAAGTCAGGTTCTTCACATAACAGTACAGTCAGGTCCTTAAGTATTTGGACAGTGACACAATTTTCATAATTTTGTTTCTGTACATGACCACAACAGATTTAAAATAAACCAATCAAGAGGTGATTGAAGTATTGACTTTCAGCTTTAATTTAAGGGGTTTAACAACAATATTGTATAAGCTGTTTAGGAAAGACAGACATTTTTATACATGGGCCCCCTATTTTCAGGGGCTCAATAGCATCTGGACCAGCTAACATAACCATGAATATAATTATCATTTTCAATATTTGGTTGAAAATCCTTTACAGTCAACGACTACCTGTAGTCTGGAACCCGTGTCCATCTCCAAGTGCTGGGTTTCCACTCTAGTATTACTTTGCCAGTCCTTTACTGCAGCTGTCTTCAGTTGCTACTTGTTCATTGGACTTTCTGCCATCAGTTTTGTCTTCAGCAAATGAAATGCATGTCCAGTCGGATTGAGGTCAGTTGATCGACTTGGCCATTGAAGAATCTTCCACTTCTTTGCTTTGAAAAGCACTTGGTTTGCTTTGACAACATGTTTTGGCCACTTGTCCATCTGTACTGTGAAGCATCGTCCTATCAGTTTTTCAGCACTTGGCTGAATCTCAGCAGATAGTATAGTCCTTTACACTTCAGAATTCAACCCACTTACTTCTGCCAGCAGTCATATCAATAAACACTAGTGACCCACATCCATTCGCAGCCATGCATGATCATGCCATAACACAGCTTCCACCATGTTTCACAGATGATGTGGTATTCATTGGATCGTGAGCAGTTTCTTTTCTTCTCCATACTCTTCTCTTTCCATCATTCTGGTACATATTGATCTTAATTTCCTCTGTTCAAAGAAAACAGTTCCAGAACTGAACAGGTTTTTAAATGTTTTCTGGCAAACTCTATTTTGTCTTTCCAATGCTTGAGGTTTACCAGTGGTTTGCACCGTGTAGTAAATTCTTTTTCTTTACTTTCATGAAGTCTTCTCTTGATTGTAGACTTTTGCAATGACAGCCGTACCTCTCGGAGAGTCTTCATAGTTTATCTAAATGCTGAAGGGGTTCTTCTTCAACAAGTACAGCATTTTGCAATCATCCAACACAGTTGTCTTCTGTGGTTTGTTACTTGCATGGACAGCATTTTGGACATCATGTTGAGAGTTCACAGTGACAGCTCCCAAATGCACATTCCTCACTTGGTATCAACTCCAGACCTTTAATCTTCTTAATACTTAATGAAATAATGAGGGAACGGCTCCCACCTGGCTATGGAACAGCTTGTCAGTCAAATGTTCTTATACTTTTGAGCCCCTGGAAATCCTGGGTCTATGCAGGAAAATGGCTGTCATTCCTAAATGGCTCATACAATATTTTTGGTAAACCCCTTAAATTAAAGCTGAAAGTCTACACTTCATTCACATAATGATCGCTTTATTTCAAATATATTGTGGTGGCGTACAGAGCCAAAATTATGAAAACTGTGTCACTGTCCAAACATTTATGAGCCTGACTATACATTATATTGCAAATATAATCAAACCCATATCAAACCCAATGCTTTGCAAATGATTCCTCATAAAATGTGAAGTACCCTTAACTATATAACTTATTGCATTAAGCATTCTTCCTTCTCTACTAGAGAGATCAGAAAACCCATTTTATTAGCTAATTATCTTCAACCATTTAATTGCACTTTGAGTTAGAGAAAAAGAAAACTGCTGTGAGCATTAACTTTTGAACAAATACCTCATTCTTTATGAGTCTAACTACTGACACAAACACTGTTAAATTATCCAATTTGTCAAACACTGTTGCTTACATTTTGCCCATTTATTGCCCACATTGTGGTATATGAATTGAGCTAATGGATTTGGATAAATGCCATTGGCAGGTCAGTGGGAATTGAAGAAAGAAGTAAAAATGTCTGGTCCATTAGCCTAAATGGCCTGAGGGAGGTATACGAGTCAACATATTAAAGTCAATTCATTTTGGAAAAGGTACCTAGATACACAAGGAGGCAGAGCTTGTAGTGAGCAACCAGGTTCACAACTACCCACCCAACACCCTTCAAAGTTGGCTTGGTCTTCTGCCTTAACTTACTTTACTGTGTGTATCAAGCTGTAAATGATAGCTGCCTACTTTTCTCTGACTTTTCCTGTCAGTATCTAAGCATGGAAGTCTGCCGGACAATGTGGCCTGGGCATTTTGCGTACATCTGTCATGCTTAGCCTGTGAATTTTTACATCAAAGGGTTCTGGAGTTTTATTTTATTATTGGTGGTGTTATAGTAAGCACACCCTCCTTGTACCACTTAGTCCTCTCTTTTATTTCTGGCTGTCATGAGGACAGTGTAATAATATTTTGGCAAATATATGTTCTTAGAAAAAAAAAACAACACTTTAGAACTCAAACTAGTAATGATAAAATCTCAGAAACTGACTGGACAGCTAGCCTGGGGGAACACATATGGGCCGAGTTGAAAGCCCATTAACAGGTTGGAATAGCCTGGAATGAAAGGGATAGGTAAAATTTATGATGGCCCTTCCCCTCCAGAAGGAAAGCTTAGGCTAGAATGGGAGATGGAATGGAAGACTGAGTTATGGCTGAACAGGACTGGTATGAAGTATGGGTTTGGTTTATTCTATTAGTCGTGAGAGGTGTTCTGAGGAAGTTGGACTAAGATAATAACAGAGGTAGCAAATAAGCTTAGTCTCTCTGTCATTTCTCCATCCTGAGAAGAGGCCATGGTATTGATCTCTCCGTTTAAAGGCCGTGGAGAAGTAAAGACCAAGACAGAGCCACATGGTAGTTTAAGCAAGACAAACTGTTCATTACCCAGGTTGTATTCATATTATTGTGCCAACACTCACATTTGCACTCTCCTTATACTTTGTATTTTGGGCATATTTACTAAATGACAGTTCGTCAGAATAACCTGATTGGTCAGTTTAGCTTTCGTGATGTGATTAAAAGAGGAAGTGCAAGTATGAGACACACAAGGAGGAGTAAAGGTATAAGAGTCATGCTGAGTGTCACCTTCAAAGATGGGAAATATAAAAGTGAACAGGAGGCGAGCAAGTCTGTGAAGTAGTCTCCGTGAGAACACGCTTTAAAACAGGGAGCACCCATCAAGTGAGGTTCAGACATACGAGGATACCGAGGAAAGGTACTCTAGGGACGCGTAGGGGAAGAGCTATCAAATATTTAAAAACTGATTCTAGTACCTGTCTCTAACAGTTAATATGGTTAGTTATCTTTACTACATCTATAAATGTGTAACTTTTTCGCTTCTGTTTCTTCTTGTACTCTAATTGCCTGCGTTTACAGAAGTACCTGGCAGTGAGGGAAGAGTAGGGGATTTGAGGCATTCTTTTAAAGAGTACATAATAAAGGGGAACAGGGTCACCTTAGGATCCTATCATGACAAAACACTGCTTCTTATGTCTTTTATGCTGACAATTCAGATTTTGTCTCACAATCCAAAGACACACACTAATGTGGATTGTTCATTCCAAGTTGCACCAATGGAGAAGAATGAGTGCCTTTTTTGTAAATGACGTTAGTTCCTGGGTGGCACGGTGGCGCAGTGGTAGCGCTGCTGCCTTGCAGCAACTCCTTCCTGGGAGTTTGCATGTTCTCCCCTTGTCTGCGTGGGTTTCCTCCGGGTGCTCCGGTTTCCTCCCACAGTCCAAAGACATGCAGGTTAGGTCGATTGGCGATCCTAAATTGTCCCTAGTGTGTGCTTGGTGTGTGTGCCCTGCGGTGGGCTGGCAACCTGCCCGGGGTTTGTTTCCTGCCTTGCGCCCTGTGTTGACTGGGATTGGCTCCAGCAGACTCCAGTGACCCTGTAGTTAGGATATGGCAGGTTGGATAATGGATGGATGGATGGATGGATGGATGGACGGACGTTAGTCCCTGCAACGGTGATGCAGAAAACTGAGCTTCAGAAAATGGATAACAGTATTGGGGTATTTGGTGGTACATTCAGCATTAAATTATGCACTTATAAGAAACTGTCTAGTAGTGCGTTCTTTAAAAGGCACAAAATAAAATGATTATGGATTGGGTGTCTTTTGTTATATTGAAGACAGTAACATAAACACAAAAACTTGTTTTCTTTATTTCAAGGTCACTTTCAATATAGAGAAAAGCATCAAGTGTTTATGAAGAGCAAGCTATCCAGAGGCACCCTGTCATCTTTTACAAGCTTAGTATATGATATACTGAAAAAAAAAAATTAAAGTTTCTCATCATTTAGCTAATAGCCTGTTTCTATAAAGACCACCCTAAATCATGTTTGTAAAAAAAGTTATTTACAATGATATTTATCAATGCTGACTGCCCATTTTTACCTGCATAAGTGAAATGGTGCCATACCCTCAACTTTCATGTTGAGTCCAGTTCCTTCTGCACCCTCATTCACCATAACCTACTGTATGTGATATGTGCTTTGTAATATCGAGATAATTATCATAGAATTATAACATCTAAAAAAGCTGCGGTTGCGAACTTAGCATATATTACAGCTGGAGTTGAATTTTTACATTTCTGCAGTTAGAAACTTTTTTCAGTAGCTCTACAACTCTAATAACTATTTAATTTCCTGATGTGAACATACCAACTGGGCTAAAACCCAAATGTTCCCCATGCGTCTAAAAGAAGAACAAGTACCTCACTCAGTGCTCAGATCAGATTGCTGTATCACTTTGGGTTATGGGTCTAAGCAATGAGCCAAAGCAATTAAAAATGTTAATTGAATGTTAGATTATATTGTAAAAACTGTTGAATACAAATTGAGGGACATTATACTCAGTCTACATAAATCACTAGTGAGACCACATCTGGAATATTGTGGACAATTCTGATCACCACAGTAAAAGAAAGGCACAGGAGGACTTGACCACTTGAAGCTGTGCAGAGGAGAGCAACCAGGTGCATTCTGGAACTTAAGAAAATGCCATACTCTGATAGACCCAGAGAATTAAACATGTTTTAGTCTCAAGCAGAGAAGGCTGCATGGGGACCTAATAAAGGTATTTACAATCCTCCAAGGCATTGATAAAGTAGACCAAGCAGAATTCTTAAGGGTGAATCAAATACTCAAAAACAGCAGTGGAAATGAAGTAAAGTGTATTTAGGACTAAAGCCATTTTTGAAGCAGAAACCTTGCCAGCCTTGTAGAAATATCTTTATAAGATGAAATTTTGGGACAGCTTAGCTATTAGCTAAACAAACAAGTGTGATGGACTCAGTGGTCTCATCTTTTTTGTCCTATTTCTGATATGGTTGGCAAGGAGTGCTTGCAGGGTGGTCTTACTCACAAAGTATTAACATTTAGAGTACGCAGAAATAAATGGTTAAAAACTGAATTTCACTTTTAATCCTAGCCCCTTTATCAAGACATAAATTTAACACTTTAAAGTACAGGATGGTTCCTTCAGCAACTGCATTGTGTAGTTAGTTCAGTAAATTAAAAAGGGTGCATATTATTGGTTCACCTGTCTATGCACATCTCTCTGAAACTAATGAACTCTGGATGGTGGAATGGACAAATTCAAAGAAAAATTAGCTGAAGCATTTTAGGAAAGACTGCCTTGATCATAAAAACTGAAATGTATGTTTATGGACGTAAATCTAAACTGAGATCCGATTGGTTAACCGTACCAGGAATTCAGAGCAGACTGAAGTCCTTGTGAACTTCTGATACGCAATCACATAATCCAAACAGCACAAAGCATTTAAATATGATGCTGATTATACACTTCACTGTACTGGGTGGTCAGACCAATGTTCCCACTAAACTACATTGTTCTTTTTTACTCCGGAAAACACCATTATGATGCTCTTCATAAACTCTAGGTAATGAGAATGGGACTGCTGGCATAGTTTTGAACTTCTTTGGTCTTACAGATATTATTGGGAGTTGATTCACTCCATGCATGTGCAAACCCCTACGTCCTACCCAGTGTAGGTGGTCAACCAACTCAAATGTCAACAAAGACTTTGATATACACCTGATCACACCTACCTGCATAAAAAAGGATGTTGTGGAGAGGGTCACCAATTTCTGAAATTGTCCTCACTGATATCCTAAAGTAGGCAGAACACATTCTTGTTGTTCTCAAGTCAGCTCATTTCCACAAATTTCTGAGAAAAGCTTGGAAGGCTATCTAACAGTCATTCGTATGACAAGTGTATGATTATTTCTTGTACATAATGTTTGATGGGGCTTTTAATGTATAATGTCATATAAATTCTTTTGAAATTGTACTATTTCTACTAGTAGATTCAAGACATGTAAGCAAGACTTTTATTTTAGTATGTCCATATGACAATACTTTTGACTGGATCTTAATTTGTACTGTTTAGCTATATACAAGGGGGCTCTGCCCCCTGCTCGCTTCGCTCGCCTACCCCCGGCGTTGGGTATCCTGAAATACATTAGTCGAGCTCGTTCGTTTTGGAGCCGTGCCCGCTTTGCCCGCGGCATTTCAGACGCGCGTTGTAGGCGCCTGCGTTCATTGATTTTATCCAGGCGGGCTCGTGTTTGTATATCCATCAGTCGAGCTCGTTCATTTTGAACCCGTGCCTGCTTTGCTTCTGCAGTTTCAGACGCGCGTTGTAGGCGCCTGCGTTCATTGATCTTATCCAGGTGGGCTCGTGTTTGTATCGTTGAGCTGTATTGTGTTTGAATTTGGTGTAAAGTGTTCAGCGGTTTGTACAATCCCAAGCAGCACATCATTCCTAACTTCACTCCGCAGTAGTGCCACTCACAATATGGTGGTGACGCCTGCGCCTTCACTCTGCAGTAGTGCCACTCACAATATGGTGGTGACGCCTGCACCGTTCGTACTATCTTTGTGGACCTGTGGGGCATCCATAGCCTCTCATGTTTGACTCTGGGGTGCAGCGCAGAATCCTCTTTTTTGTGTGGTTGTGTCGTTGGTGGTAACTATGGGCGCGTTGTTGCTTTATTTCTCATTCACGTTAGTTGAGCTCTTTCGTTCTTGGGCCGTGACTCCTTCGTTCGCGGTGGATACGACTTCGTGTGCGGTTTCTGAGACGCACGCCTGCACAGTACGTCTCATGGTCCCATCGCCGTGTTCCTGCGTCCATATCCGGTGTATTCTCGGTTAGTAATATGGATGTTTGTGGTCTATTTTGCAGTCCCCAGAAATATATTTCAAGACAGTGTTAATTTGGCCTCAACAAGAGACATGTACCCGCTATCTGCCATGATTGCATATTAGAAGAGGAACAGGTTTTGCAACACTCTGCATAAGGAAGGACTGTTACAATTCATCTCCTCATATCTCTAATTTTTGCTTTTCTAAAACCCAAAGAAGTGTCCATACCTACAGCAAAACTGTTAACTTAAGGCACAAAAATAACAGGTGTTTACATGGATGGCTAGGTTATGCTTTGTCCACTAGTCCATTAAAGAAATGAAAGGGCGGAGTGGTGGCTCCGAATGAAGGATCTGCTCTGGTATCTGGGAGGTTGCCAGTTCAAACCCTATTACTGTCAGAAGAGGTCCAACTCCACTGGGCCCTTGAGGAAAGCCTTTAGCCTGAAAATTGCATGGGCTGTTGTATAATGGCTGACCCTGACCTGCAAAGGTCAAGCGAAAAGACAATTTCCCCTCATGGATTAATAAAGTGTATCAACACAAAAAAAAAAGTTTTAATTAAAAAAATATATACATAAATACATACAAAAAACAATGCAATGCAATGAACTACAAACTACTTCCCGATAAACCTGCAACTTCACTTTAAATACCCAGGGGCTCCACTGATACAGGCAAGCTTAAATCGATTTCTGAGATCTCATTGATTCATCGTGTCCTGTGCTTATATCCTGATATAAATGTCTTAGAGCAGACTATTATTGATCTTCTCCACAAATAAAACAATCATCCAATTTTAATAAGCGTACAGTGACAATATTCGTCTGTGTTATGACCAACAATCAGTTTGTGACTTATTTATGAGTATAAGCATTCCTTTTTCAAACATGGACCCAAGCTAAACGAGACGCCCACTTCAAGGAAAGCCCAGTATGTAAGAATGTTAAAGCTGAATTTCCACTATGCACACTCTTTGGAGATAAAGAATGACGCCAGGCCTGCCATGACCCTGTACTGGAATATGCAAGTTTGAAAAAAATAATGGAAGGATGAAAATGTTGCGCTTTGTAGTTTGTTTTATGGTCTGCAACAAGTTTGTGATTGTTCATTATAAACTGTAGCTATGAAGAATAATTTCCATTGGACGAAGACTACATTAAAAAGAGAAGATTAAATTAAAGGAGCTGGAAGCCGCTTCATAAACTGTTAGGTAAAGCTTTTTTTCTGGGGTTTTTCATTTTTTTTTATAAACCACAGAAAAATCTTTCTATACAACGCCTTCTGAGATGTTCTGTGCCTTCCTTATGAAAGACAAAATAAGCCCATGCCTGCTAGCGTGGAGTGCTTAAATAGCATAGTAAGATGAGTCCCAAAGCTCATTTTGAAAGAAAACACTTTTGAGTTATTCATTTAATGGGGAACAAGCCTGATGCTTTTTGAAACCATTGCAGCTGGTCAGCCTGAAAGCAGCAGTTTTTATAACTGGTACTTCTGGTACTTAACATATGCCTTTTATATTTTAGAGCTCTGAGTGGTTACTGGAGTGTTGATAATTAATTACCTAACTTACGTATCTGTTTATTTACATTTTGGAAACCGTGAGAAAAATAGCAGATGTCCTAGATTCAAGGTTTGATACTGCTCTTTTTCCTATTTCCATGTTGTGCTAATAACTAAATAATGTGTCAAATGATAATTTCCTCTATTCCAAAATATTTTTTCAGTTCTTAATGTAAATGTTGGGTGATTAGGAACATATTTTTTAAAATATCCAAGAATTTCAGAAGGCTTACACAAGACAAAATTGACCAGGCCACGCAGCTCACTTGGTCTTGCTCTTATAAGCATATTATGTACATAACATTACATGTTCTCATGCCCTGCTAAGGTCAATTCAGGGTTGCTGCGGTGGACTGGGTACAGCCACAGCCCACCCACATCACTAAGTGCAAGGCAGAAACCGGCACCAGTCCATCTCAGAGCCCACTCAAGGATACACTTAAACTGGGCTACTTTAGAGCAACCACTTCGAATAAGCAGCATGTCCTTTGGTCAAGTATTTAAAAACCATGATAACATTTTTTTATGAGACAAACTAGTAATCAGCTTCAACTAATCACTAAGACACTTTAGTAACAGATTAAGCAGGACAGTCAAGATTTCTCTGTCCTGAGGAATAGTTTTAGGTTTGAAGTGGAGAATTTCCAACCATATCCCAGTGGAGCTGGCCAAGGGACATCATCACTAGAAACTCCAATTCAGTAGCTCCTTTTGATTTGGATTAGTAGCTCTAGTCTGTGCTTCTTACCCTTCTAAATTCAAGCTTCTTGCTATGTGTACGTGCATGGACAGTGAGCCCCATAACCCTATTCTCAAACTTCATTTTGACTTTTATTTGTGATAAATACGAAAATCTCACAATTGCAATTGACCATTCAAAAATCTTTGCACAAAGAACGAATTGGTCCACTTGAAGGGCAGAACCTGTATTGATTCTTCTAAATCTGAGCATCAGCTGTTGCCTGAAGACTTCCTTTCAGCACCCCAACACAAATTTCTGCAGGAAGACTGTACAGTGCCTTCATAAATGGCACACACCACTCTTCCAGTCCACAGGTTGTACCTATGTCTTCACACAACATCAAAGAGACCTGTTGAAACAGGTCATCAACATTCAGTACCTCAGTTTTTCTGGCTGAATTTCATCCAGCCCTATAGTGTTACCATAAAGGACGTTCTCTTCCACTACAGTGGTATTAGTTGAGAAATTAATTAAGCCCAACCAGATATGTGGAGCATGGCTCCATGACATTTCCATTAAATTCTGGAGAGTCTCAAAGTGCTCCTTATAAAAACTACAAGAATATGTTTAGTTGAAGTCAACATTTTCGATAGATTGATAGATAGATTGATAGATAGAGATACTTTATTAATCCCAATGGGAAATTCACATTCTTCAGCAGCAGCATACTGATACAATAAATAATATTAAATTAAAGAATGACAATAATGCAGGTGAAAAACAGACAATAACTATGTATAATGTTAAATGTTAACGTTTACCCCCCCCCCCCCCCCCGAGTGGAATTAAAGAGTCGCATAGTTTGGGGGAGGAACGATCTCCTCAATCTGTCAGTGGAGCAGGACAGTGACAGCAGTCTGTCGCTGAAGCTGCTCTTCTGTCTGGAGATGATACTGTTCAGTGGATGCAGTGGATTCTCCATAATTGATAGGAGCCTGCTGAGCGCCCTTCGCTCTGCCACAGATGTTAAACTGTCCAGCTCCATGCCAACAATAGAGCTTGCCTTCCTCACCAGTTTGTCCAGGTGTGAGGCGTCTTTCCTCTTAATGCTGCCTCCCCAGCACACCACTGCGTAGAAGAGGGCGCTCGCCACAACTCTCTGACAGAACATCTGCAGCATCTTATTGCAGATGTTGAAGGACGCCAGCCTTCTAAGGTAGTATAACCAGCTCTGTTCTTTCTTGCACAGAGCATCAGTATTGGCAGTCCAGTCTAATTTATCATCCAGCTGCACTCCCAGATATTTATAGGTCTGCACCATCTGCACACAGTCACCTTTGATGATCACTGGGTCTATGAGGGGTCTGGGCCTCCTAAAATCCACCACCAGCTCCTTGGTTTTGCTGGTGTTCAGTTGTAGGTGGTTTGAGTCGCACCATTTAACAAAGTCATTGATTAGGTCCCTATACACCTCCTCCAGCCCATTCCTGATGCAGCCCACGATAGCAGTGTCATCAGCGAAGTTTTGCATGTGGCAGGACTCCAAGTTGTATTGGAAGTCCGATGTATATAGGCTGAAGAGGACCGGAGAAAGTACAGTCCCCTGTGGCGCTCCTGTGTTGCTGACCACAATGTCAGACATGCAGTTTCCAAGACGCACATACTGAGGTCTGTCTTTAAGATAGTCCACGATCCATGCCACTAGGTATGAATCTAATCCCATCTCTGTCAGCTTGTCCCTAAGGAGCAGAGGTTGGATTGTGTTGAAGGCGCTAGAGAAATCTAGAAACATAATTCTTACAGCACCACTGCCTCTGTCCAAGTGAGATAGGGATCGGATGTGATGGGACCCTTCCTGGACTCTGAAAGCTATTGTCCAAACTCCTTTGTTATCTGGGCCTTTACTTCGGTCACTCCTGCAGATACTGTTATGGAATGGCCAGGATTGTTGTCCTAGCTCAAGTTCATGCTTATTTAAGCTTTCGGGTGTTTAAATATTATCATTCATATTTTGTTTTTTATCCTTGATTTTGTTCTGTATATATTTTAGTTAATATGATGTT
Source organism: Erpetoichthys calabaricus (assembly GCF_900747795.2). Taxonomy (NCBI): domain Eukaryota; kingdom Metazoa; phylum Chordata; class Cladistia; order Polypteriformes; family Polypteridae; genus Erpetoichthys; species Erpetoichthys calabaricus. Next base: position 264,923,387 of record NC_041397.2, on the reverse strand, counting down.
GTTTATAAATTATTTTCCAATTGTGCATTATGTTATGTTTCTATGTCTTAGTGTTGCTTGTTGTCTGCTCTGACTAATATATGTGGAGCCTAAGAAGGCAGGGCCGCCTAAGTAGGCAGCTGGAGCACAGGCGCTAGCAGTATTTATGCCAAAGCTAAAGAACAATCCACAGCTTTGACGCTGGGTTTGTGATTTTGTGATTCTTGTTCAGATTTTTTGGCTTTGACCAAAGCAATGACTTTTAGGTGCCGACGTCTGGTAATCATTTTCAATTTATTGAAATTGCATACTATTTTAGTTTTGCAAACATATTTTTGTTCTTTTTCTACTTGTACCTTTGTTTTTGTAATCACTTTTGAATCAATGATATTAATCTTTCCTTTTCTGGATTCAGCCTGATGATTTATTTGGCTGACAGTGGTGAGGCCATAAGGTTAAGTTCTGGTCTGGGTAGTGGGGATGAGGCGTTAAAACTCCATTTTTGTGATTCGCATTTGGCAAGTGAACATTATAGGTGCCACCTTCTTAGCTCACAGGTGCCTCTCAGTCAAATCCAGAGACAATGGATACCACTACATGGCTTTCCTCCATTAACAAGTCCTAGGGCTGTCTCTACAGCAAGTGCTGGCAAAAGTTGGAAAATTATTATTAAATTTATATATAAATCCGTTATCTTATTAACAAAGATTCTTTTCTTAGTAGGAATTTGTGCTTCTTCAAGTCAAAAAGCACTATAAAACACTGTAAAATTGTCTGCTATATTATCAAGAGAAATGCTGACTATAAAACCTTAAGAATCTAGAATGTACTAATATGAATATTAAATTATTCCTTTGATCTACTTAGAATGTAAAGCAAATCTAATTAGCATCCATTACTGTATATCAAAGCTACAGTAGCTGACCATTTAAAGAGTTAGTGCCAATAAATCAAAGCAAATAGCAAAATGATGTCAATGGCACAGCACTTCCCACATGTTGGATGGTTATGAAATCTGCCAACACAGCTTTTAGAGCTTCAGATCACAGACTGGCATAAACAATGTCCATAAATTTGAGTTAAACATTGTACACACAAGTAAATACAGGAAAAACAGAACATACACATACTGTATGCAAATCAATTTCAAGTACACATCTCAGTGATTATTTATTATTGATTATTTCTCCACTTTTTTCCCCCCCAACTTCTTTTCTGATAGGAAACACTTTAAAAGGCACTTCCATAAAATAAACATCGACATAAAATAAACATAACAAGATTGTGTAATTGACTTGTTCTAGTACATGCTAATTAAGCCACTGCCACCTGTATCACATTTATTCAAGCCCCGAGATGCACTGGATGTTCTTGTATTCACATTTCTACTTCATTCATATGGATGTGAACTTCTTTATGTTTAAGTCAATGATTTTTATTCCAGAGCAATGCAGGGGCAGTGTAAATTATTAATGTCATGCTCTGCTTAGGGCCCAAGTATGAATTTGAGCTCTGCTATCGTCTATGCACGTTTGAGTGCATTTCATCTGGGGCAGAGGTGTTTAATCAGAGCCCAATTTCACTTTCTAACTGAAATGCTTTTTGGGTTAGTCTTTTTGTCGCTCTATATGTAAGCTTATTAGAAAAGTTGAAACATAGCTTTCAGTGCCTTTTATAACCAAGGTGCCCATACAAGTTTCAATTTAGCACACAGACGGCTTTCCATCTCTTCAGGGCTCACTCTAAGGAGCCTATTCCATTATGTCTTTTGATTACTTACAGCACAGCCAGTGAATTCCTGCCTGTTGAAAGCAAATGTTGTACAAAATGCATGTACGCCTGTCACATGCCACAGGCAATACATTCTAACACAGGGGGTCACTGGTGGAACAATCACACTTCAAAGAAGTTTCCCTCAACTATAACACACTTTTACCACCCCTCGTACAATTGCCGGAAGCAGGCCTGGAATGTGCTTAACACAAATGCACAAAAAGCCTCATCCTCAGACACTGCAAAGATAATGACCATGATGTGTATCTTTGAAATGAAGAAACCAAAAAGTGTTACAGGGTGAAATGTTTGCATGTCTGCAGCAGTACCTTTGTTTCATATTTTTCCATCTTGTGTTGGTTAAACACAGAGAGGTAACCCTGATGCATGGGGCCATAGCACTCGATTCTGGGTGAACACAACAAGTTCTTTAAAAAAATAAACACATAAATAGACTGATAAATAAGTATATTACACACACAGAGTCTAGTCCCAGTCTAAGGGTATGCTGTCAGTTTACCTGCTGACATTAAATGTAATAAACACTAAATGTCTGCACGCATGTTCCACTGTGTATGCTGATGAATTTTCCTTTGATATCTTAAATTGTACCTGCAGTCCAGCTGCAGACAGATAACTTGACAAGAAATAGTTATCAGTTTTAATTCTTGCCAAATTTCAGTGATTTGTTTTCTTTTATAGTTTTATGTATTGATATTATTATTAATTTATTTGGCAACTTGCATCATTTACGATACAACTGGTTACATTACGATACAACTGGTTACATTTCTTTGGTTTTATCCAATTGAAGCACAGTCAGGGGAAGTGACTTGCTCATTGCCACACATGGTGTCAGTAGTGGTATTTGAACTCATAATATCAGGATTTGAAGCCGAAAGCCTTAACCCGTACAACTCACTCAATGCCTGGCTTATGTGGAATGATTTGCCTGCTTATGTAAGAGAAGGCCATTTGTATTACCATTTAAATCCAGGCTGAAGATTCATTACTTTATTCTAGCATATTGAATCTCTGTTTGTTAGTCATTTGCAAAAAGTAGGACAGTCACTATGAACTGATAGTGACCCTCATCTATTCTTACTCTCTTCTCAGTATTCTGCAGTGCCACTCCATTCTACTGCTGCATTCCCAGGCTTCTATGCCTGCAAATTGAATGTGAAGTGGACCTGAATTACATAACCACAAAACTTTATTTGCTCAGGAGTATGTCAGAGAGTGACAAGACAGAAATGGTTTAATCTCAATATTTTATGGCCAGAACAAACAATTCTATTGTAAAACGTCCAGGAAGGTTTGTTGGCCAGGTGGCCCAGGTCACCAGAGGAGTATGGCTGTAAAAACCAGCTGTGGACATCACCTTGGGTTTATTTTCTCTAGAGCTGCTCCAGAAATGTTGTTTTTCCTCCCCTCTGTTATGAAGCAGCCATATCTTTCTTATAATACTAAAGGACATCTATTGCCTATTGTTTTATATTTCAGTCTAATCTGGTTGTTTGTGTACAGCATGTAAATGATAAATGCTTTAATTATTTTTGTTATTGTTTTATAAATGGAAACTAGTACAACTGCCCTGAGCTTGTAGTCAGTGGAGAGCACTTCAAAAAGTATTTCAAACAGAGCTTAATTGTGGTAACCACAAACTCCTGTGTTACTTTCTTTTCAAAACAATTTTCTCCATGAATTTCAAAGCTTGACGCTTTGACTTCATATTTAGCTCAACCTTGCTGGTGCCCGTGGCCATCACCAGGGGGAACCTGGACAGTTTCTAAGCCCTGAGTTGCAGCACTTCCTCCACACCCAGATGTGGTGGTGGAAGATGATCTGGGAGCACCTGGAGAACTTCTGGATGCCCTATAAAAGGGGCTGCCTCACTCCATTCGAGAAGCCAGAGTCGGAAGGAGGTGGACGAAGCTTGCTGGGAGAGGACTGAAGGCGGTAGACTAAGGAAAAGAAATGCTCTATGCTCTGTAGTGGGGAGCGAGGAAAAAAACGCTGCCCTAGATGGAATAAAATGTGTGTGCTGGACAGAACTTGTGTCTTCTGTCTGTCTGTGTCAGGTAGGGTGGCTGGTATGGCCCCTGGTGGTCCACAATTCCAAAAACATGATCTCGGTTATGGCAGTGACATGTGTGGTTATGTATAACTTTTGCATTTCATTAATTATATTGTTACATTTATAAAATATATTCATTCCATCCACTAAATCTTTCATTTAAAGAATGTTCACATTTGTACAACTATTATTAGTAATGTGAGGAAATGGAGGTGCCCACATTGAGCCAAAGATAAGGAATTAAACAAGGAACTTTTTTTAAAGCTAAGAGTCAATCAAAATTCTACCCACCAGCATGCTTTTTGCCTCAGTATCCACTAGACACTGCTCATTGTTCCTCAGTCTTGAATAATTCCTAGAACTCCGCTACATATTGCAGACAACAAAATCAGATTATGGCATAGATTTGTGTGTGTCTGAATTGTTGAATGAGAACTGCAGAAATTTACTAACAGAAACTGATGAACCTTGGTACACACATAAGGATATAAGAGGTCTACTGAACAGGAAGAGACCATCCCATCTTTGGTTAACTAAGTTTTCCTAATATTTCATCTAGGAGGTTTATTATATCTGATACAATTTCCACATCTACTAAATAACTTGCCAGTTTGCTCCAGATTATCATTACCGTTTGTGTGAAGAAACTCACCCTGGATTCTATCTTAAATGCACTACCAGTGCCTTCATGTAAGTGATTCATTTTTGAAGTTAAATAATTATACAGAATATATTTTATTATTACTTTTGATAAATCTGAAGGCCTGGACTACATACCCATACTGCCTTCACTAGTCAGACCTTTGGAATTTTAATACCCCTAGGAGTCTGAGTAGGTCAGGGCCTTTTTACCATCCCAAGATGCACTTGGTTGCTGTTCTATGAACAGCTTCTATAGTACCTATGTAGTTTAATGAATTGTACACACAGCACAAACGTTGCAGACAAAACAATACATTATTGAGGCCGACTAAATGTCCCTTGATTTATATTGTGCAGTTTTCACAATATAACCTAAAACATTTTATTTTCATTTTTAATTGCTTCTGCACATTGCCTAGATGATGAGAATGCTCTATCAATGAAAACTCAGAAATCCTTTTCGGAATTTGCTTGCTGTAAGACAGTGTCACTCATCTTTTATTTATAATTAACGTTTCTTTTACCTGTGTGTAATATTGTACTTGTCTACACTGAACTGCATTTTCCAAATGTCTGACCACTTTTGAAGATTTTTCCAGGTCTGTTTTTGAATTACTTTTGCAATCTCCTTGGTATTTGCTTTAAATTTTAGTTTCATCCGTGAATTTCCCAAATTTACTAACTACAGTATATCCAAACCCATGTAATGAATATGAATTAGAATGACCTCTAAGTTTTGTCTTGGTCCTGTTAACCAACATGAAGTCCACTTTTGTAAATTACCTCTAATGACAATGAATTCTCATTTCAGAGTTAATTTTTGGAATGGAAGGTCATCAAAGTTTTTTTCTGAAAGTCTATGTTATAAGCTATTCTGTGTGCTTTGCGTTTGACTGCTAATTCAGTATCCTTTTCACAAAAGCTTTACAGATTAATCTGCCCTCAAAAAGATCTAAAATCTTCTTAAAAATAATATTCTTAGAATAAAATGATTATTAGAAATACTAGGAACTTGAGATGGTACAAAAAGATGACTGAGCACAAGTAATTGGTTACAGCTTAAATCCTGAAAAAAAAATCATTCAGATATTTAGCAAGAAACAGGTGTGTGGACAATGAGAAGCTACTGAGTAAAAGACGGCCACTGTCTTCTGGTAGGTACAAGAACACTGCCAGCAATATTACAAGGTGCTATGGTAAATATTGACGATGCTAAAGTGTAAATCACCTTGTGCTTCCTTTAGTCACTAAATTACATTATCCGCAAAAAGTGCATATTTTGATGTAAAAGCAAATCATAATAATAAATAATAATAGTAATACATTTTATTTATATAGCACCTTTCCCATGCTCAAGGGGATCATGGCTGGTGAAAATAAATAAATAAAATGAACCAATGATGCTTTGATTTAGGCCAAAGCATAAAACTTGTGGTTTCTTCTGAAATGCCCACCATTTTGCCAATAAGGCTAGAGTCACACTACACAATTTTTCCAGTAATTTTTCATGATAGTGTTAATTTACATAATCTTGAAAAGTTTGTGAACAAACATGGCACACATCTTTGACCTCCTGTCATGTAGTGGGACATCTCCAGAGACTCAGTCACACAGCATTGCAATGAATCACAAAAAATCTAACAAGTTTAATATTGTCTTAAGTCTGGTGTGCATGAGAGTTGACAACTAATGTCAGCTGGAGATGCGTCTCTGTCCAACGTGTCATGTATGCTGTACCACCAGCACTATCAGGCAATGCTTCAAGTGGCTGAGAAAATGTTGTGAACTTGCAATACTTTAAAATATTTAAACTGTGCTGAAACGTCTTGAAGGCATTGTTTAATCTTTAATCACCTGCAATTCCTGGCCATGTCTTCCGACATCCTTAAGGCATTGCGATTCAGCAACACTACAGTCATAAGTGTGACATGCTCACCAACTTGAAGGTGTGTCGTATGATGCAGGTCTACGCTAACTTTACTGACTTCTGCTTTATGGTAAGATGTGCATCAAATCTGCTTATTCTGACTTGGTCCTAGATCTTAATTTGCTTTTGGTTTCCTCTCCCACTGCCTTTGGGAAATTAAAATGGAATGATGGGTCACATGCACAACATATAAACCACCTGCTTTCTAAGAGGGTTGGCCCTACTCCATTTTGATTGCTCTAGACATTTAAAGGGCCTACTTTTGCGTTTTCCACTTTTAATTATTTTTAATTAATTCACACTTCTGTTCTCAGCAGCCCCCACCATACTTAATGCTTTTGATATCCCCATTTTATGATGATCTACATTTAGACATGATGTGACAAATTTCAGTGTCAGAGAACCAGATGTGGCTAGCATCTCAATAAAGTGACCCGGGAGTTCAGGTTTATTTTTGCGGTAGTTAATCTTGCCAGAGGAGTGAATTTAAAATGAGCTTAATTAATAAGAGTCTAGACACAAACCTAATATACATTTTAATTCATGACTGTAGCTGAAAAAGCGGTCTGTTCAAACAGATCATATTCAATAGTCTCCTATTAATAAAAAAATTAGACATTCATTATTTAAAAAAATTAGATTAAGTCAACTTGAAATATTGTGAACCATGTTGTTCCTCCATAATAAAATTATCACATAAACACATCTTGTGTTGGAGAAACTGTATACAAGTTGTCTTTAATGTAATGGTACATGGCAGGTTCTCTCAATTCTGTTTTCCTTTTGTCAGCAACTGCTTCATTTTTTTTCTTTGCCACAACAGTTAATGCTTCCACCACAAACCTATTTAGTACCGGTATTAAAGTAAGCTGAAATCTACTACTTGTGTTTAATTATTCATTGAGTTCTAATAGAATCGCTTGTAATCCCATTATTCGTTTTCTTTGTCTCCTCACAGTGTGAGCTCCCTTCTTTGTTTTTCTGAGTACACGTGTTCATAGCCCTATTATGTATTTTTCTTTGTATATGTCTTGATGCAAGTATCTGAACACATCTTGGCTTTTGTTGAAGTTGCTAGCCTTTACTGTCTGCACATTCATGAAAGTCCTTTCAGTGCCACACACTACCTAAAGCTGAACTGATATGGCCATTCGTATGGTAAAGATTTCCAAAATCTGGTGATGGGCTGAGTTTACTTGAACTGTGGCACCCCCATTAACAAATTACCTAAAGAGTATTACTAACAATAGTGTAATTGAGCTGGAGTGGGAGCAGGAAGAGTGTTACAAGCAGTGGTGCAACACCACCACCCAAAGGATTCTGGACAATCCTGGGCCAATGAGGAGTTTCTTTACCCAAACAGGATTGCCACTCAGTTTTCAGTTCTTTTGGAGGATTAGAAAAGTTGCAAAGGTAATAAAAAGCTATGACAAGTGATGAAGATCTTCATCTCCTAGGCATTTTACAATAAGACATGGAACATTTTAGTGTTTATAACATGTGACTAATGTGATGCTCTCGACCACTTTAAGCTCTCATTATATGGCCTGGAGAAGTAGCTTTGTCAAAGTAGTAGAGGGATGCTGAGGAAACAAACTATGGGAAAATTGGTAATAAGCAGGCAGTGTGGTGTAGTGGTTAAGGCTTTGGACTTCAAACCCTGAGGATGTAGGTTCAAACCCTGCTACTGACACTGTGCGATCATGAGCAAGTCACATGACCTGCCTGCGTTCCATTTGGAAAACCAAAAGAAATGTACCCAATTGTATCATAAATGTGATAAGTCACCTTAGATAAAAGCATCAGCCAAATACGTAAATGTAAAGTAATAAGTCATGAAGACCACCACAACTGGGCTAACCAGCCAAAGACGTTATATCACACTAAATTTTCAGCCTGGATTAATTGTGGAAGGTGCTGAGGCATTCATTAAAATAGTAAGCGCATTATTTCTACAGAAGAGCAACTGCTACGACTTTTCTGTCTCTTGCATCACCTTATAGATTCCAACTGCTAGAGAGAACCACTGATGCAGGAAAAAGGAAAGTCTTTCTACTTGACAGACCCCAAAGACTTGATACCAAAACTAAATCCTGTATTTTTAAGACACACCTTTTTCTAGACTTTAAAGTGAATAAGGCAGCAAACAAAAAAGAATTGACTTTGCTCTCATAGCAGGCAAAACTACAACTGTTTATAAAAGATTTGAAAAGATGAAGGAAACTGAAGCAACAGATAAGTCCAATGTAAACCTCAGTATTTAAAGACCAAAACAGTAAAGACGAGCAAGTCATTATTGCACAGAATGTGGTGAATATTTGTTCCCCACTATAAATAAAATAAATAAATAAAAAAGGTACAAGTTTTGAGACTCACCACGCAAGTGAAATGTCCAGGTAATAGTGGTCAGTAACACAGGTGCAATCTAAAGCATCATTTGGTCAATTGCTTTCCAACCTAAAGCACATAATAAGTAGGGGTTTGGTGTCCATGATTCAATACCCCACAATCCCTCAGTGATGCAAGAAAAAGGCCACACTTGTAAAATGCAATTGAAAAATACAGATGCTTTTTAACCTACATATTGCTCTGGGTTAAATTTGAATACTGTAAGTGCCATGAAGGACAGACAGTCATTGCTGTCTGGATGGGAAAATGACTTCATGTCTGGCTAGAGACATATAAAGGATGGACCAGCAGAATTCCGGTAGGCCAGGAGCAGTTCCATCCCCCATATGGCAAGTGGTAGTGTTCCTCCCAAGGCGTCCCAGTTGGGACACTTGCAGGGTATATATGGGAGGCTGAGTCTAGAGGTGTAGGATTTCGGGGTCCCTTGGGTGCCACTGGATGGTGCTGTTGGGGAGGACCTCCCTGGTTTCAGCATGACCCAATGGGGGAGTCCGGGAGGACACACTATGGCACCTGCAGCATTCTCAGATTCAGCTTATAAGGATCCTGCCACCTTATCTCAGAGAGTCAGAGTTGGGAGGCAGTGGATGACATTCAACAAGAGGTGCGGACGGAGTGAAAGAACAGACACTTGTTTATAATTGCAGTGGTTGCTTTTGCATGTTTAATGATTTACTTTGGTGAGATTAAAGCCTTTACTTAAACCCAGGACTGTGTTGGGCAATACTGTGTCTGAAGTTTGGGGCTCAGTGGAACCCCCTTGTGGTCATACTCAAATGCAACCTGTCCACTTTACAAATAGATTTGATGATACAAAATTATAATCTTACCAAAGCAGCTCCAAAATCATGTACCTAAGTGAAATAAAATGAATAGCCCCAAATAATCTTAAAATTCTACACATTTGAAATATAACAATCTTAAAACAATGGCTATGATCCAACCCCTGTTTCCCGTGTCCAACTTATGCAGAGGATGCAGTATCACCATCTGCTCGAATGCACAGGTCCAAACAAGAAGCTACTGAAAACTTTTTTTGCAAACCAGGAGCGAATGTGAGGAGTATTTTCAACCAATTCATAGATGGTAAAGAACAACGGTGGATGATGTTTGCCACATTTTATTGCAAGCTTTAATGTAAGCCTGTTTGGTACAATTTTATATTTTGATGTGGAATTAAACTAAGTCATCAGCAATGCATTCAACGCCTAGCGTTACAGTCCTGCTGTTGTGTTGCTAGTTTAGTTTTATTTTCCCGTATCCGTTTATCCTATGCTACTCCAATTAGAAGAGTTAATATTATTATTAGTTTTATTGTAGAGGTTATGGTTTTTGTTTCCATTAAAAAATAAACATTTGCAAGCAAGGAATTCGCATTAATGTTGTTGTTATTCCAAATAGCATTAAATATTTCCTGTAAATCAAATAGAATAATAAAAAAAAAGTTAAAGTATCCTATGATACTTATCAACAATATTCAAAGCCTCCACTCCATCCTGTTTTGAAGACCTTTGTTCTGTTGTACATTAGAGTTTTTAAAGCTCCGTTTAAATAAAAGCATTACTACGGTCTTCTGCTGCTGAATATTTCAATACCAATGACGAATCTCTAAACTCAATCAGCCAGTACTGTCAACTGAATGCGGTTATTTAAATTATTATTATTTATGCCATAACCTTAAATTGTATTGCCCTCTTATGACATGGTTGATTACATTACTAGTTATGCAGTGGTTTTTACATTACATGCCTGATGCCATTCAATTACCTGTCACTAATTAGAAAAGCTCAGTGCTTGCTATGAACAATCAACAGCTTCGTCTCCAAGCAGCCCTGAGCCAGCACTGCTAGATTTTCATTTTTGTTTTGGGATACACTTAAAAAGCACAAAAATGTGACTTTGATCATTGATAGGTAAGAATTACTGCAGTGTTTCCATAGCCTTACTGGGCTATTTTTTTCCATAGCCATTAATGGACTGACTACAACCTGCACCTTTATAGACAGTGATGTAAATTTTTCCATTCCATTGGCGGAGTGGTGGCTCTGAGGCTAGGGATCTGCACTGGCAATCGGAAGGTTGCCAGTTCGAATACCGTAAATGCAATTGAGTAAGGCCTTAACCTGCAATTGCTGAGCACTTTGAGTAGTGAGAAAAGCGCTATATAAATGCAAAAAATTATTATTATTATTAACCAGAACAAAAAAATACACTACATATTATACAGTGGTGTGAAAAACTATTTGCCCCCTTCCTGATTTCTTATTCTTTTGCATGTTTGTCACACAAAATGTTTCTGATCATCAAACACATTTAACCATTAGTCAAATATAACACAAGTAAACACAAAATGCAGTTATTAAATGATGGTTTTTATTATTTAGGGAGAAAAAAAAATCCAAACCTACATGGCCCTGTGTGAAAAAGTAATTGCCCCCTTGTTAAAAAATAACCTAACTGTGGTGTATCACACCTGAGTTCAATTTCCGTAGCCACCCCCAGGCCTGATTACTGCCACACCTGTTTCAATCAAGAAATCACTTAAATAGGAGCTGCCTGACAGAGAAGTAGACCAAAAGCACCTCAAAAGCTAGACATCAAGCCAAGATCCAAAGAAATTCAGGAACAAATGAGAACAGAAGTTATTGAGATCTATCAGTCTGGTAAAGGTTATAAAGCCATTTCTAAAGCTTTGGGACTCCAGCGAACCACAGTGAGAGCCATTATCCACAAATGGCAAAAACATGGAACAGTGGTGAACCTTCCCAGGAGTGGCCGGCCGACCAAAATTACCCCAAGAGCGCAGAGACGACGCATCCGAGAGGTCACAAAAGACCCCCAGGACAACGTCTAAAGAACTGCAGGCCTCACTTGCCTCAATTAAGGTCAGTGTTCACGACTCCACCATAAGAAAGAGACTGGGCAAAAACGGCCTGCATGGCAGATGTCCAAGACGCACACCACTGTTAAGCAAAAAGAACATTAGGGCTCGTCTCAATTTTGCTAAGAAACATCTCAATGATTGCCAAGACTTTTGGGAAAATACCTTGGGACTGATGAGACAAAAGTTGAACTTTTGGAAGGCAAATGTCCCGTTACATCTGGCGTAAAAGGAACACAGCATTTCAGAAAAAGAACATCATACCAACAGTAAAATATGGTGGTGGTAGTGTGATGGTCTGGGTTGTTTTGCTGCTTCAGGACCTGGAAGGCTTGCTGTGATAGATGGAACCATGAATTCTACTGTCTACCAAAAAATCCTGAAGGAGAATGTCCGGCCATCTGTTCGTCAACTCAAGCTGAAGCGATCTTGGGTGCTGCAACAGGACAATGACCCAAAACACACCAGCAAATCCACCTCTGAATGGCTGAAGAAAAACAAAATGAAGACTTTTGGAGTGGCCTAGTCAAAGTCCTGACCTGAATCCAATTGTGATGCTATGGCATGACCTTAAAAAGGCGGTTCATGCTAGAAAACCCTCAAATAAAGCTGAATTACAACAATTTTGCAAAGATGAGTGGCCAAAATTCCTCCAGAGCACTGTAAAAGACTCATTGCAAGTTATCGCAAAACGCTTGATTGCAGTTATTGCTGCTAAGGGTGGCCCAACCAGTTATTAGGTTCAGGGGGCAATTACTTTTTCACACAGGGCCATGTAGGTTTGGATTTTTTTTTTCTCCCTAAATAATAAAAACCACCATTTACAAACTGCATTTTGTGTTTACTTGTGTTATATTTGACTAATGGTTAAATGTGTTTGATGATCAGAAACATTTTGTGTGACAAACATGCAAAAGAATAAGAAATCAGGAAGGGGGCAAATAGTTTTTCACACCACTGTATAATGCTATTCACTTCCACTTAAAAAACTACCATATTTACTACAAATTTATCAGCAAAAACTGAACGAGGAATAACGCCATTCCCCTCATTACACACCCATGCAACAAACACACTGGAGTTTAATTCTTTGTCAAATCCATGTCTAGCAACAAAACGCCTTCACTTGTCAAGATATGAATACTGGTTCATTTAAAGACCTTTTTTCTTACATTTTTAAAATATTTTTATTAAAACAAACAAAAGAAAAAACAACAGACTTTTGTTTTATTATTTAAGAGGATACCACATTTTAAATCCTGTAGAGTCTGATGACCCATTGTAAAGCAATCATATCTTTATGGGAAGCCAGAGCTAGCTATCCTAGTTATAGGAATGAGTCCAGCCACCTTTTTTTATTTTGCCTTAAATATTAGTTACCCCCTACAGCCTAAAGATATGAGCCTAGGTTAACAGACCACTCTACACTGACATGTTCCCTTTAATGGATATTCTTTAAAAAGATGTCCAGCTGCAGCTTAGGTAGGCTCAGTGGTAAAGTGTGTACATGTTGGAGAGTGGAGCCTGCAGCATTGTGGTGGAACACATCTTGTGAAGTCAAGACATCAAGTAATGATAAACCTTTAATTATGACACACGCAGAAAGACAGGTGGTTCCATACTTTACAATGAAATTCAATTTGGAAAAGAACCAACTTTTACAAATAATTACTAACTCATTTTTGATACCAGGGGAGTAATGATTTCATGAATTTTTCATTGTTTGTGCTGGAACTAGAACAATACAAAATATCTTTTAATATGGGGTTACTCTTATGTATATATTTGGTCACTATTCAGGGAGTGGATGTAGGGGTGGTCCATTTCTACAAGTACTGTACTTGGGAGTCCACATTAATGACAGGTTGGACTGGCCTCAGAACCTAGAGGACCTATAAAAGAGAGGGCAGAGCAGGCTATTTTTCCTTAGAAGACTGTGTTTCTTTAATGTGGGAAGTGACATCCTTCACATCTTCTACAACTCTAATGGCCAGTGCAATTTTCTTTGCTGTGCTGGGCCAATAACATCACTTCAAGAGAGGCCCACCAAACCAACAAGATAATCAAAAGAGCAGGCTCAGTTATAGGACACACTCTGGACGTAGCGAAGGAGAGAATAAAAACAAAACTGAGTGTCATTATAAACAATGCTACACACCTCTCTCTGACAACACTGTGGACATTCATTATTTAGCAGAACTTTACTGAGAAATGCTATGGGGGCTCCTTTATACCTACAGCAATGCATCTGCATAATGCCTCATTGTCACTGTGACAGCCAAGTCAGAAATTTTCTTTGTATTTAATTTTGTTGCTTTTTAGCCATGCAGGTCTGTTTTCAGACCATACTGTGCATATATATATCTTTATTATATAAAAAAATCTTGGGACGAGACATGACTTTTTCAGAGAATTAATTTCATGTCCCGTGAGACGAGACTTTGTGCCAAGAGATGAAGTGAAAACCTAACAGGACCAAGCAGGGGCGGAAATAAAAGAAACAGTAGTAGAAGAAAAGACAAAGTAGAAGACAAAGTAGAACGTCGTTAATGAAAGTACTAAAATTTGAAAGTCTCAAAACAAATGATAGTAAAGACCGCATTAGCGCTAACAAACGGAAATTGTTATTCGGTGAAATAACAGAACAGCGAAAAGAAATCGAATATATGGACATAGGTGATATGACATTAAGTATTTAGATATTGTTCGTCTTTAAACTTTAAATCGGAGACTTGCAGATCATCTAATTCGTGTTGCCATCAAGGAAAAGTAGTGTTTCCTCCCAATGAAGTTCCTGTGCTCTCAGCTCCAAGTGGGGTCGGAAATAAAAGACAAAGAGTAGAAGACAAAGTAGAACATCATAAAGAGGTTCAAAAACGTTGGCGCGATACACATGCAGAGCAGGTTAGAGATTATGAAAGTACTAAAATTCAAAAGTCGCAAAAAACTGATAGTAAAGATCACGAAAAGTGAAATCCACATACACGAGTGGCAGAGATATGCAGTGGCTGGTGCGTAGCACAGGCCGGGGGATTGGCAAGCAAAGCGAGCAGGGGGCTAACACCCTAGTGTGTGTGTGTGTATATATATATATATATATATATATATATATATATATATATCCATCCATTTTCCAACCCGCTGAATCCGAACACAGGGTCACGGGGGTCTGCTGGAGCCAATCCCAGCCAACATAGGGCACAAGGCAGGAACCAATCCCGGGCAGGGTGCCAACCCACCACAGGACTATTATATATATATATATATATATATATATATATATATATATATATATATATATATATATATATATATCTATGGATAGAAAGAGCTGCTGTAAAAAGCCAAAATTTAAAAATATTCTACTTCTATGCAGTACTTCTAATCCTATGCAATTATTAATAATTTTGCATAAGAAGCACACTTTGTATTTACATAGCATTATTTTCTGTGGTTAATTTTATTGACATCTATCCCAGTAATGTTTTTGTATAACATTTTAATAAAATTAAGAACTGCTTGTCAGGTTGAACATTGCTAAGATTCATAGAATAACACCCGAAAAAACATTTGAAATTTTATTGTCTTAAACAGACTATCTTCTTTAGCAGTCTTTTGTTTTCACTACATGACTAGCCCATTTTGGTAAAAATAAACTGCAGGTACATTAAAGGACTCGGTGAATACTTACATGCCAATTGATCAGTGACAGACAGGGTAGTGTACAGGGGTTTGCCCAAAGAGATGAAGTCTCCAGAAGATTCTGTTTATTACCAGCATTAAAGGATTAGGGTAATCGTTATGCCTGCTGGGAAACTTGCATACATAAACAATTTTCTGTGCATTACTTTCCTCCCTAATACATTATCTGGTAATCAAATAAAGTGTGCATTTCTGAACAGTTTCACTTTAAAGCCATCTCCCTAATATAAAAATATCACAGCACATGACTGGTTTTGCTTTTTTGAAACTTCTATGTTATTGGGTTTGAAATTAAAATTGGAAACAAATGCAGAATGGGTCCCAAGATTTCTCAGTTGTTAGTGCCAATGCCTCACAGATCCACTGCCGAAGGTTCAAATCTTGGAACCATTTGAAATTCTTTTTGGACTCGGGTTTTCTCCCACATCACAAAGCTGTATGTTGATGGCTCTAATGAAAGAATGTAAGTGTGTCCAAGGATGGCCTGGTGACTCCTCTAGCGTCAGCTCCTGCCTTTTGTCCAATGCTGCCATCAGAAGATTCTGCACCAAATAATTCTGCTTTGAAATAAACTGTGTTGAAAAACGGAGGGATAACTTAAATAGAAGGGTTATGTTCATGATTAATAAATTAAGTATCCTTTTAAGATTAAATGATAAAGAATCTAAAAATTTTACTACATGCATTCATTCATGATATTGTGACAGTCTGCTATGATTTATAGGTCCAAGTCAGACATTTTTTTCCAAACATAATCAAGGTTTTTCAATGTGCCTCTGCATTCTTGTTGTTATATAGGGACTTTCACAGATTTATCACTCTAGGTATCTATCATTCAGGGCACCTGCCAACTGACAAATGTGACTGATGTGAGACATAGTGTCGGTTTAAAGCATCAATGTAGTTTGCTCCATCTAAAATGTTTCAGGAGCTTGTGTAGCACGTTCCAATTGGTACTCTCATGTACATCCATTTGTATAGAACCATAAATGATCAGTTTCATTAAGGCTTCTGGTGTCTCTTTGACCATTCATTTACTTCACGTGTCATTACTCTAAAAATGTTACAGCATAGGTTAAAAAAAAAAAAAAAATTTAATTTTTCTACAAAAATCACTTTATGCCACAAATTGACCAGATTATCCATTTGTTTATATACCTACTTAGTTATTTTGCTTACTGATGTAAAGCTGGAGCTTATTACATGCAGCCTCAGACTCTAAAGCAGGAACAAAGCCAGAATGGCACAGTGGACACAATTACATACTCACCTTCACTCATATTCAGTCAATTTAGAGGTGCTGATTACTCTGAAATCTTCATTATTGAGATTTGGAAGGAAAACAGGAGTACTAAGCAAAAAGCCCAAGCAGATATATGGAGTACGACCAAATGACACATGCAGGGAATTCAGCTTAGTCTCCAGGAGCCATGAAGCAACAGCATGAACGACTGAGGTACTTGCTCTGAAATGTACAAAATAAAAATAAATTCTGATGAAATTAACGGATGTATGTGTGCTCTGTATGTAAATGAACACTGGGCTGAATCGACGTCAAGAAGGTAGGTGTTACAACTCAGCCAGGGTTCCACCCCTGGCTTTGGTTCAAAGTCTTGTTTTTGGTCTCTTTTGTTAAATTCTGAGTTGTCGAGTTATGTTAAAGCAGACAATAAACAAAAGTAACCTTGTTTTCTGTGCTTGTCCTACGTTCCATGTGTTTTGTGGGTGGTCGACCAAGAGGCAGGCTCACCTGCCAATCACTGCCCTCCGCCCTATAAATCCAAATGGTCTTCCACAGTTCCTGGTGGTTAATTCAAATGCGCTAGGCAGTGGAGAGCTTCTTTGTATTCTTTGCTTTGTTTAGGCTTATTGTGATTTTCTATATTTTTGACCTTCTGCTCTGTTTCTTATACCTTGCCTCAGATTACAGTATCGGGACCTATGTGCGCTTTGGAGCTCCTAGTCATAACAGTAGGAGGAAGCAAACATTTAAGAGTTTTTATGTGAAGGCTTTACCATCTTGAAAACTATGCATGTTCTTCAACTGATCAGTGATTCCTGATGTGTTGAAATGATTTGTCAGTTCACCCCAACAACCTTTTTGAGAACACATTAACAGAATGTAAACTTTCAAACCATTCTGTGAAACTGAATTGCAAAATAGATTTGATTAAACGTCTAAGAAACAATATGAGGGCTGACAGTTGAACATTTAGCTTTTCAAACATCTTGAGATGGAGCCACTGGCATTCATAAAATATGAACTCACCATTAGGCTTTGCTAGTAACATAGGAGCACTACTTTTAGACAAACCAAAAAAGGGTCTTTCGACACTGACCACCTTTAGTAGTGTATCCAGCAGGGGGCACACATTCACAGGGAAATAAATTGTTTAAAAAATGCAGCACAACTGAAACGGAAGAATTCCCCTAATTTCAAAACCCATTACCAAGACATTAAAAATAAAAATCTGAATAAAAATAGTTGAAGGAAGCCAAAATGACAGCACAGTTTTGAAGTGAAGTCACCAATGTTTATCTATGTTTTCTTCAAAAGAGTAGTGGTTATTAGGCAAACAACACCAGAACGAGATCTATTCTTATATTATTATATTGAAGTTTCTTCTCTCCCGAAACAGACAGATTAACATCAGAATTCCTAGAAAGACAGTGTGCTGTTCCATTGGGTTCCTTCTGGGGGTTTTATTTGAGAGCACCAGCTAACAGTCATCAAACGTAAAAGGGGTGCAATTTAAAAAAAAAAAAATCATATTATACATTAAAATAGTATGCACAATGATTTTGTAAGTTAAGATGGAAAAGGCATCTATCAAAAAGACAATATTAGAAATAATATGTCAGAGGGGGACACTTTTACATTTTTTTTTTGTGCACTGGGTGGCTCCATTAGGCACCCACTATTGGGACTGGGGGGTGAGAAGTTAAAAGGCTGTCTGTACTTATTAATGGTATTTGCTTTCCTGCAAGAGAATCACTGCTTTGAAGTTTGGCCTTAGAAGAATGTCTGTATTTAGCTGGCTTGGAAATATTGGTTCCTAATCAGCATATCTGTACTTATTAATGTTTGGTAATCATACATTTTGTTAACTTGTGTTTTTATTAATTGTTAAACCCAGGCAATTTAGATGTGCCATTGATTAAACTGTTTGTCCAGGACTGACAACAGAGGGGTGAAGTAAATATAAATTGCTGGCCAGCAGAAGGCAGGAGGGAGAGTCCACAGGAAACGCTGCCAAGACACTCGGACAGGGCACAGGGGCTCGCAGGCAGACAAGGGTACCTGGCTGGCACAACGTGAGGCACAAGGGCGGCAACACTTCCAGGGAGGAAGAGACAGCTCCACAAAGAGACGCCGGATGTGGGTTCAGCGAGAGAGGGAATCTGCATGAAAGGACCCAGTAAAGCTGACAGACGAGGAATGAGGCGTGCCTAGGTCCCAGCCACACAAGGAGCCCAGAGTGGAAGAAAAAAGGGACAACGCAGAGACGCTGACAGGGAGTCAACAATTTGACACAACTTCTGCCGGGGAACAGAGTGCATCCATGAACAATTAAGTGTTGGGGTAACACAGTGCCCAAACTGGACTCTGCACCACTAAAGGTTGATTCCTCCAATTCTTGTTTTTACGGACTTTGAGAGTGTGGACTGTGTATTTTCTTTTTTAAAAAAAGGAAATTAATTCCTGATATGTTTAGGTTCTGTTATGTTCGTTTATCTTTTTAATGTACCTTATATTGTCTTGTACAATAGAACTTACTGTTGTTTTTTTCTAAATTACTGTTGTGTCTTTCATTGTGTGTTTACTCACCGCCCAATTTAAAGAAACCTGTGTGCTATTATTGGTAAATTTCAGGAGTTCCCAGTCTCTTAATAAAACTGGGTGGCGTAGTCGGATATTTTAATGGTGTCTAAGTTAGATTACTTATAAGTGTGACCAGACACCTGTGACAAATACATTTCTCAAGCAGTATGCACTCTCCTGTGTAAGATAAAGATGATTAAACATTTGTAACTGACCACTGTGTTAGATGTTCAGGCAAAAGAATGGGACTTGGTACATACTGTGAGGTGCTCTGCAATTCAGGATCCATTTAAGGACAGTATGCTTTGTTTACTACGTGTACCAAAATTTCGTGTTTTGGTAAAAACAACGCGTGCGTCGACTGGATTCACACCAATATCCTCATCACCACTTGGGTGGAAAAGTGGATTGGATATTTATTTTACAACTATTTAAACTGAACATCAGTGTTTCTTAAAAGCATCAGTTAAAAGTATCATTTCCTTTTACTGATCATAATAAAACCTGATTAAATATGTCAAAAGTGAAAAACAAATCCATTTTCAGAACATTTGCTTCCATTATTTACAGTGAATTCAGAAAGTATTCAGACCACTTCACTATTTCACATTTTGTTAAATTGCACCCTTGTGCTAAAATCATTCAAATAAATGTTTTACCCCACATCAAGGAACACGCAATACCTCAGAATGACAAAGCAAAAACAGGATTTTAGATTTTTTTTGCAAATTTATCAAATATAAAAAACTGAAACATGCTACTAACATAAGTATTCAGACCCTTTGCTAAGACACTTGAAATTTGGTTCATATGCATCCTATTCTGTTGATCACCAGTGCGATGTTTCTATGTCTTGTTTCTAATTCACTTGTGGACAATTCATTTTGATTGAACATGCTTAAGAAAGACACACCCTATCTATAGAGGGTCCCACAGCTGACAATGCGCATCAGAGCAAAAACCAAGGTCATAAAGTTAAAGGATTGTGTTGAGACACACACCAGATGAAGACTACAAAAAAAGGTTCCCAAGAGCACAGTGGCCTTCATATCTCTAAAATGGAAGTTTAAAACAGCCACTACCCTTCCTACAGAGAGCCATCTGGCCAAACTGAGCAATTGTGGGAGAAGGGCCATGGTAAGAGAGGTGACTAAGAAACTGATGGTCACTCTGGCAGAGCTCCAGAGAACCTATGTGGAGATGGGAGAAAGTTCCAGAAGGACAACCATGACTGCAACACTTGATGATCTGGGCACTATGACAAATTGGGTGGACAGAAGGCTCTCCTCAACCACAAATACGCCTGCTTGGAATTTGCATTGGAGATGGGAGAAAGTTCCAGAAGGACAACCATGACTGCAACACTTGATGATCTGGGCACTATGACAAATTGGGTGGACAGAAGGCTCTCCTCAGACACAAATACGCCTGCTTGGAATTTGCAAAGAGGCACCTAAAGGACTCACAGACAGTGAGAGACAAGATATCCTGGTCTAATGAAATCAAGACTAGCATCATGTATGGAGAAAACCAAGCACTGCTCATCATCTGTGCAATACTATTGGAGTTATTTTACAGGGGCAGGGACTGAGACTCGTCAGGCTGAGAGATATCCTTAATAAAAACCTGCTCCAGAGCACTCTGGATCCCAGACTGAGCCGAGGGTACATCTTCCAACAGGACAATAACCCTAAGCTGAAAGCAAAGACAACACAGAAGTGGTTTAAGGAATGCCCTGGAGATGCCCAGACCAGACTTGAACTTAATAAAACATCTCTGGAGAGATCTGAAAATAGCTGTCCACCAATGATCTCCATCCAAAATGGCAGAGCTTGAGAGGACCTGCAGAGGGGAATGGCTGAAAATCCAGGCTGTAACCGCTGCTGAAGATGCTTTATCTGAGTAAAGGGTAGGAATACTTGTGTCAATCAGATACTTCAGTTTTTTATTTCTAAAGTTATATTTTTGCTCTTTCATTCTCTGGTACTGAGTAGTGCAGTTGTGAAAAATTAAATGATTTTAGCACAAGGCTGTAATATAACAAAATATGAAAAAAGTGAACGTGTCTGAATATTTTCTGACTCCACTGAATATAATTTACTCAATTATTAATCTACGTATTGAAATTCTCAGCATTTCACCTTTCTTAATTTCTTTGAGACTTTGACTTGAAATTTAGTGTTGCTTTATGCTGTTTATTGCTCTGCTTTCCACCATTAGATTTTTTTTCAAGATTGTATAGTTTGCTCTTGGGAATTCTAAAATCATTTAACCTTAGACTTTGAAAACAAGCCTTCTTTGAGTATTGACACTTAATTCTCTGTCATTATGGTACCTCAGTCCACTTTGATGCACATTCTAGTAGAAATTGTCTTAAGCTATAAGCATTAAAGCTCTTTGTGACCGTGTTCATCTAAGAGGTGGTACTACAAGTGATAAAGAAAGCCTCCAGAACACAGTGAATTCTACTCCCAGTTGCTCTGGTTTTTTGGTTTTCTTTTCACAATCCAATGTTTTTGGGTTAATTTTGTTAACTGGCAATTTTAAAATCATTCCTGTGTGGGGGGGTTGTATAAGTGGGCCCTGAGATTAAAAAGAACCAAGGTCAGAGCTGATTCTTGTCTTGTGGCAAATGCCAGCAGGAAACTCTCTCCCCACACTGAAACCTCAAGTTTGTTCCCAGTTTTCCTTTGTTTTTGTTTTAAAGAATGATGAACAGTGTGGGATATGGCCGGCTGTTCATCCCGGCCAGTACCCCCAGGCTGCCAGGTGGAGCCCTTCTCGCAACATAGAGGTGCCCCGGGTTCCAGCAGGGCATCATGGACATTGGAGTTTTCCTTCACAGCCCTGCTGGATACCATGGGGGCCACCAGAGGATGCTGCAGGGAGGCACAGGGAT
Organism: Erpetoichthys calabaricus; assembly: GCF_900747795.2. NCBI lineage: Eukaryota > Metazoa > Chordata > Cladistia > Polypteriformes > Polypteridae > Erpetoichthys > Erpetoichthys calabaricus. The sequence continues at coordinate 264,901,275 of NC_041397.2, read as the reverse complement.
TTTTATTTGCACTATAACCCGGAAGCACATCCTAGTCACAGGGACAGAAGAAATGATGTACTTCCGGGATGAAGAAAAGGAGTTTTTCACCTGACCCGGAAGTGTCAAGAATCACATGGACTGAGGGATCAGAAACACTTCCAGGTCAAGCACTTTAAAAGGACTATGGGAAATCCCAGCAGTGAGCTGAGTTGGGAGGAAGGGTGACTGAGCTGCTGGGAGGTGTGGAGGATTATTGATGTTATTATTGATTGTTTATTAAGTATAGTGGAGGTGGAGGGTGCTTTGTACACATTTATTATTATAATAAATTCATTTTGGACTTTTATCTGGTGTCTGGTCCGAGGCTTCAAGGGGACGACAGCTCCCCCTATCTGTCACAACAGTTAAAAGATGTTTAGACTTCACCTCCTACATTTAGGCCACAAAATTAAATTGGGTATTGAATTATAACCACATAACATACATGTGAAAAATATTGACAAAAGAAGAAACTCCATTCAAAATGGTCTTAATAGAGTTTTCTCGGCCACACTGAGCTTCCAGAGTTGCATTATTACACCTTTCAGTATAGTTACAAGAATGTGGAACACAACTAGAGGGATGCAACACCATAGTTCAATGAGGAGTTCCATTATTTGGGATCCTGGTGTTGTAGCTAGAAAATGCCTTTTAAATGTCACTGAAGGAATCTCCCAAACGTAACCAACTCCATTAAGATCTGGTGATTCGGACTGTTATGGATTAACCAAGGTTTTATCCGTGGCTCAAGATAATTTCACTTGGATTAATCAAATATTACTTTGTATATTATGACATTATTTTGGTCTTTTTATATAGTGTGGTGGATTGCCGGCATTTTACTCCGGCCCTCACCCCCAGGCCGCCAGGAGGAGCTCTCCCGACAGCATGATCGTGCCCCGAGTTCCAGCAGGGCCTCATGGACTATGTAGTGTTTATACACAGCCCTGCTGGATACCTTGGGGGCCACCAGGAGTCACTGTAGGGGGGCTAGCGGGCTCTTATGTGCCCTATAACCCGGGAGTGCGTCATCATCACGTGACAGGAAGGAACGACGTGCTCCCAGGCTGAAGAAAAGGACTGTTTACCCTGACTCGGAGGGAATAAGGACTTGTGGGTTTGGCCAGGAACCACTTCCGGGTCAGGGGATATAAAAGGACTGTGGGAAAGCCCAGACACTGAGCTGAGCTGGGAGGTAGGAGGGTGAAGTGTCTGGGCGAGGAGGATTGGTATTTGTATTGAGAGAATTGTAGTACAGTAATCCCTCCTCCATTGCGGGGGTTGCGTTCCAGAGCCACCTGCGAAATAAGAAAATCCGCGAAGTAGAAACCATATGTTTATATGGTTATTTTTATATTGTCATGCTTGGGTCACAGATTTGCGCAGAAACACAGGAGGTTGTAGAGAGACAGGAACATTATTCAAACACTGCAAACAAACATTTGTCTCTTTTTCAAAAGTTTAAATTGTGCTCCATGACAAGACAGAGATGACAGTTCCGTCTCACAATTAAAAGAATGCAAACATATCTTCCTCTTCAAAGGAGTGCGCATCAGGAGCAGATCGTGTCAGAGAGATAGAGAAAAGCAAACAAATCAATAGGGCTGTTTGGCTTTTAAGTATGCGAACCACCGCGGCACAAAGCTGTTGAAGGCGGCAGCTCACACCCCCTCCTTCAGGAGCAGAGAGAAAGAGAGATAAAAACAACCAACCAAAAATCAATACGTGCCCTTCGTGCTTTTAAGTATGCGAAGCACCGTGCAGCATGTCGCTTAAAGGAAGCAGCAGCACAGAAGGGAGCAAAGTGAAGATAATCTTTAAGCATTTTTTGACGAGCGTCCCTATCGTCTTGGTGTTAGAACAGCCCCCCTGCTCAATCCCCCTACGTCAGGATCAGAGAAAGTCAGCGCAAGAGAGAGAGAGAGAGAGAGAGAAAAGTACGTTGGGTAGCTTCTCAGCCATCTGCCAATAGCGTCCCTTGTATGAAATCAACTGGGCAAACCAACTGAGGAAGCATGTACCAGAAATTAAAAGACCCATTGTCCGCAGAAATCCACGAACAAGCAAAAAATCCGCGATATATATTTAAATATGCTTACATATAAAATCCGCGATGGAGTGAAGCCGCAAAAGGCGAAGCGCGATATAGTGAGGGATTACTGTATATGAGTAGTGTGGTGTGGAGGGTGCTTTGTGCACAGTGTAATAACAAAATAAATAGTTGTTATACTTTCACTGGGTGTTCAGAGTGGTACCTGAGGGTTCAAGAGGTGGACCACGCCTCAATCTGTTACAATAGAATATCATTTTTTATTATGTACTGTACATATTACATTCTTTGTTCTATTAACCCATTAACTGCCACGATCCCCACTTGGGGATCGTGTACTTTAAACTGGGAGGAAATCCTTCTCCAAACCAGCCAAGAGTCGTGTTCCTGTTGATATCAGAACCTCTGGAACTGGTCACTACATTGAATGCACAGAAATGGGCAAACAAAGGAAGTGTGCAGTGTGTAAGACTAACGCAAGAAAACAGTGCTGCAAATGTAATGTTGGACTACATGTTGAGTGTTTTCCAGTATGGCACCAAAACTAGGTAGTATGTGTCATGATCCCCATTTGGGGATGGCCAAAATTTTGAAATGTTGGAAAAAGTACAAATGTTGAGATTCAAAATATATGTTTTCCTTATTAAGCAGATGTTAATCTATAACAATAAAGCGAAAATATTCGGGAAAAAAAAATTTGGCAGTTAATGGGTTTTTAAAGTATTTAGTTATGCACCCTGTTACCTTTATGTAGAGTTTAAGTGGAATGACTCTAAGGACTGTCCTCTTCCTAAATATTTCTGGCAGAGGGTTAGACCTTCCAAAATTATATATTATATTGGAAAATTATATTTTTGAGTGCTTTTGTGGATTTTCTTGCTGCAGATTCCCTTTAGATTTTGACACTTTTGACTTTGGTATTTGGACTGACTTTGTTCATTCTGCATTGCCTTTTTAGTCACACCCTTTTTAATCTTTTTCATACATGCAAATATTCATTTTTCTTAACAATAAATCAGATTTCTTTTAAATCAGCCAAACTCTTCACTGTTTCTCTCTCTCTTTATTAATTTTTAGCACTGAAGATTATTTAGGATTATTCTGATTCTGGATTTTCCCTTGATTTGGGCTTGTGTAGGCCAAGGGCCTACTTAACTTCTGGGTAACATTTTGAACACAAGGCCTAAGTAAAGCCTGGGCCTAAATTTGAGAAGCAAGGCCACACTGTTTTGCTCTTTAATGTCAGGATATACAATAGGAGCGACCTTTGTATTTGCTTTACACCACTGTCACACTTTTCAAAATATTCACTGGACACTTTTGCATTGCATTTTAGATGGGGCATTGTCATCCTGGAAGATTTCATTACCATAAGATGTAAATGATTCTTCAAGGAAATAACAATCATTCAGAATTGTTTTCACTGTGTATGATGGGAATTTCTTCATTAGATTATATAAACTTTATTAATCCCATGGGGAAATTCAGATGCATACAGAAGCAGAAACATAAAAAAAGAATATGTATTCACAGGACAAATAATATGGAAAGAAAAGAAAGAAAGAAAGGAGTATCATGTCATCCAATGGTTTATAGTGACCCTAAATCATATTAGGACAAATCAACACTCACCCTTTCAGAAGCACAAAATCTCTTCACTGTGGGAAACAAGAATTCAGGACTATGGACTTGTGTTTTGTAAGCCACACAAACGTTCATAAACTGGGTCACTGTAGCTCTACTGAAAAGATGCTTTTCTTTTAATGCGCAGTGGATAACTGCTTGCTATTTTGCACCTATAACGTAGCCCTTTCGAGGGATTATAAGATTTTATAATTTGACCATACTACTCCATTCTGTCAGCCTTAATGGACTGCTCTTAATGAAAATACTGCTGCCACTGACACTGCAGAGAAATGATCCAGAGCTGCTGGTCTGTTTTTCCTTGAAACATGAATCAATATGTGAACCTTAAGGTTAAAGGGTTCACACTTTTGTCCAAAGCTGATCTTGGCTGATAGTGTCTTTTCTTCTAACACATACAAGTATGTCAGAACATTCTTCTTTGTGAAACATCAATACATTGAGAAGTCTTTACCATGAATGTTCACCCAACAAAAGACCCCTAAAATCACTGAGAGCACTTCTTTACACCAGGGTAGCCAACAAATATAAAATAAACTAACATCTAGGCCTTGCAGGCATTCCTTATCCATACAGTAGCATGACATATCTCATATAACAATGCTGAGATGTTCAACAATATGAAAGCTGCTGAAAATGAATCTAGTGTTGGTAATATTTATACATTCCTCGTTTCCTCAAGTGTTTTCTACAGTTTGTCAGTTAGAGTATACCTGTGTATGTGCACAATAATAATGTATTCTTATCTAGAAAGCTGCCCTGAGCAGAGATCTGATGATTTGTAAATTTCATATAATTAAAAAAAGTAAACTGCTTGCATTGTCTTGATCTTAACTTTACAATATGTCATGGTGACCCAAGTCTAAAGCATCCTGGAAGGAATGCTCTCCTTAAAAAGATCACTTTAATAAAGGTTGACTTTCAAGATCTCTTTGGAAGACTTAATTTGTTGTAAGAGTCAGATGGAGGCTCATGGTCCACCTTTAAAACTGCAATACCTGCATTTGGCATTTTCGAAAGGTCTGTCTGTAATGTGGTGTAACTATCTGTCAGCCAACATCTTTATTTAGTTAATTTTCTTAAAACTAATTCTGGTACTATGGTGTACTTGTGAACACTTTTGCTTCATATTTCCAAAATCAGTGATTCAATTCCAGGTCTTGTTTACTGTGGAGATGCAACTCCTCATTCTCCAGTTTTCCCTCCACATGCCAAAGTCTGATGTTCCTGATTAACTGGACTCTATAATTGGGCCCACTGGTTAATTGATACTAGGAGAGGAGTGTGTATTGGGAGGGGGAAAAAAAGACGGCAGAGAATTTGAATACAGTGGAACCTTGAGATACGATCACCTCTGTATACGAGAAATTCAAGATACGAGGAAAGTATGAGCGAAAAATTCAGAACTAAATACGAGCATTGGCTCGCGTAACGAGCCACGAGCCAGGCTGTGGGTATTGCTCGCGGCTTAGCAAGGGGGCGTGGTAGCTGTAGCGAGCCGCAGGGCGATCTGCAGTGTGGGCGTTTCTCACCTAAGTGCACAGGTGCCCACATCCATGATTGTTCCTGTGGCTGATGGGCTGCAGCTGCCATGTCCTCCCCACATATATAGAGAAGCGCGAGCCGGTTAAGGGGGAGAAGAAGTAAAAGAAAAGAGAGGAGAGAGAATGGAGGTTGCAGCAGCAGGAGGAGGCAGGCAGGCAGGCAGGAAGCAGCAGCAGCAGCAGTAGTAGGAGAAAGTCGGTGCGGGAGAGCGAGCGAGTGAGTGCAGGCTCGCGTGTAGCTGAACAGGCGAGCCAAACAGCTGAAGCAGGACGGTGTAGAGAAGGTCAGCTGCATTAAGAGTGTCTCGCCTGTTGCAGAGCCCGCATGGGAGAAGCAGGTGAGACGCTGACACTAACAGAGAAGAAGCACCGGGGATTGTCATCTGTTTTTTAAAGACTGCTTCCTGTTGACGTTTTAACCTCGTGTTAAAGGATTGTTATTCTTGTGTATTTTAAACCTCCACTTCACAACTGTTTTAAGGATTATTTATTTAAAGATTTATTGAATGCTCTACTGCACTTTGGACACCGGTTTTGATTCTTTTAATAATCAGTTATATTATTTACCAGTGTTATTTATTAAAGGTAGACTACAGTATATATTATTTATCAGTGTTATTTGTTAGGAAAATTGATTTTTATGTTAATATTTTTGGGGTACGGAACGGATTAACTGGATTTCCATTATTTTCAATGGGGAAGTTTGTTCTAGATACGAGAAATTCGCTATACGAGCTCAGTGCTCGAACAAATTAAACTCGTATCTCGAGGTTCCACTGTACTTTTAAATTTGACTATAACAGTCTTTTTTTGGTTCTTTTACTATATTTAATTCTCTAGGCTATGTACAACACCCAATGTGAAGGCATATTTCTTTTGAGATAAAGATTTTGTTTGCCTCATGGTTTTTGGACCGATAGTGACATTCAGAAAGTTCTTCAAGTTGGAATGGTTTCATGTTAGACAGCGCATGTTTAAAAACGCTCTTTCTACACTACTGACATTATAAAGGTAATGAAAAATTTCGTACATGTGCCTTTATGAAAGGGTTGGGGTTAACTGACTCAAATGTGAACTTTTTTAAGTTAAAAAGTCATAAAAATTGTTACATTCATTAACTTATTTTTTTTCTTTCCAGGACATTCATTAACTTGTTTTTCCTACAACAAATATTTAAAGGATTTCAAATTCATGGTGAATACACAATTATATTCCACCCGTTAAATCACAAATCCTAGTCGTACGCCCCAGTCATATATTGTAGGAAATGTTATGAAGATCTATTTTAAAATACCTTGGATTAAGACACCTGATAAACAAATAAAAATGATAACCATAAGAACAATAAATCTTAGTTGCTCTTCTCTTTCATGTAAGCAGGGTCAGCATTCTAGCAATACTGCTTGAGTGATGAGCAGAACAGCACAAGGTTGTCACTTCAATTTCTACCACTAACCCTGAACAAGTGGCTCTGTCTACCTATGTGTCAAATGTAAAATAGTGTAATAAGTGGTCAAATGAAATGTGGCCCATACTTGTTAAACACAACAAAAACTCCCTGTATTTTCTAAGTGTTAATGGGAAGAATTACGGGAATGTACTGTGACCTTCTTACTAATGTGGTGGATTTTAAACCACCAGGATTTCCTGACCAACTGCTCCCAGAATGTCAGGTTAGGAAAGCATACATTATCCACTCTAACCCTGAACACTGGTGTTCCACATTGATGCTTGCTAAGCCCTTTACTCCATGCCCTGTACACCCATGACTGTCTCTGCCTACCAACCCAACAAACACCATTGTGAAGTTTGCAGGTGACACAAAAGTAATTTGTTTAATTATCAATAACAATGAAGCAGCATATGCATCAAGGAACCTGGCCACCTGGTGTTCTGCTAACAATCTCAATCTTAACATAAAGAAGACCAGACAGATTTGTGGACTTTAGGAAGAGAGGGAAAGCTGTCCCTAGTCCATTACTCATAAATGATGAATGTGAAGGAGAGGGTCTCCAGTTTCAAATCCTTGGGGGTGAACATCATAGAGATCTTCTCTTGGGCCACAGACAAGTCAATTACCATCGTAAAGGCAGAGCAACAGCTTTTCTTTCTTAGAAGACCAAAGAGAACAAGGCTGTCCAGAGTCCTTCTTGTGAACCTCTATTGATGCATTGTGAAGAATATGCGGACATACTACATCACAACATGGCATTCCACGTGGTCGACAGAAGAACAAAAATCTCTGCAATAGGTCGTCAGAACTGCCTAAAACATCGTTGACACAAAACTGCTGCTAGCTGAGGACATTTACCTGTCCAGGTGTCAAAGCAAATCCTCCAACATCACTGGAGATAGGGCACACCATTTGTTTAAACAGCTCCCTTTTGGGAAATGATAAAGGACTAGTCTGAAAAAGAGTTTTTTTCCCCACAGCTGTTAAACTACTGAATACTTTGTCACACTAATTAACCCCTCTTATATGCAATATTGTAATATATGTGCAATATATTTTTAAGTTGAATGTATTCTAGAATGTTAGACACTGATTACACATATTTTTTTTTTTTTTTTACACCTTTAAGTATTTAAGACTTAGTTGTAATATACTGTATATTATTTAAAGAAAACTCAGGGAATGCCATTGTAATCTTGTTCATTGTTGTCCTCAGTGATACAATGAGAATAAAGTCTTCTAATCATATCTCATCGTACAAGGCACAATCACATGTTGCATTCAATATGTGAGCGAGTCACTTAACTTTCTGTGCTTCAGCTTTAAAACATACTTTACATTATGCAGTATATTTTATAAATACAAGGGGCAGTCAAAAAGTTCCCAGAATTGTGATATAGTGAGAGATACAATGCAGGTTCAGATATGCAGTATATCTGAAGCGGATTTCCCCAATTTTCACATGAACTTGATGTTTACAAGGTTGTTCGAACTGCAACATTATGCCAAATGACTATGCACACGTCTAACTCAAATGGCAATTCAAACAATACTACACGCCGAAACCAATCCAGACCTGTTGTAACTGGTCTGCGATCCCCTCCTCAACAATATGTGCGTAATTTGACCTCTCACTCTCCCACTATATCACAATTCTGGGAAACTTTTTGACTGCCCCTCATATGTATGTGGTGTAAGTACCATGAAGGACACATGGGCAGGCCAGTTGAACGAGGAAACAGCTTCTTGCCCAGCCGGAAGCATATAATAAATGAAACAGCAGAAGCTGGAGGCCAGGAGACTATTTCATTCCCCCTTCAAAAGGTGGCAGTGGTTCTCCCAAGGCACCCCAGTTTGGACACCTACAGGCGTACATGGGAACTGGAGTCCAGAAATTCTGCTATGTTGGGGTACCTGGATACAGACAGAGGGACTGTAGAGGAGGACCTCCCCGGTTTCTATATGACCCAGAATTGTTTCCAAGAGGAGACACATTCTGGAACTGGAAGCATTCCTGGATCCAGCTTAAAAGGAGCCCATCTTCTCACCTGAATGGGTCAGAGTCAGGAAGGAACGATCGAAACTCAACAAGAGGAGCGGAAGGAGAAAGACACTTTCATTGTACTTGTGGTTGTTTGTTTCTGCAGAGCTGGTGATTAATTTGTAATAAAATACTTATTTAAACCCGGGACTGTGAACAGTTAGGTACTATAGTGTCTGAGGTTTGAGGCTTAATGGAGCACTCTTGGGGTCACACTGGCATAGTCAGCAGGATTTCCTGGCCACCTGTTGGCAGGGTTTTGGGGAGAAAAAAAAAAACAAACAAAAGTACTGTGACCAAAACACAGACCTTTAAAATCTCACACATCCAGCACTGACACCAAGTTGGGCAGAATAACCAAGAAAACTGGCAGTTGGGAGAAAAGACAGACATCCTTTGTTGTATGAAACTATAAGGGAAAGTTCGGGGATTTATAGAGATGACTGGCCATGATATCCTGTCAGAGATAAACAACATTTTCTTTTATTAGGACAATCAGCTTATATTGATATGAGCGCACAGTATCCTTATTCCTAACAAAAATGCCTATTCTTTGCCTGGTTCACTGTTAACAAAGAAAGCATAAAAAGGTACTACAATATACAAACCTTTTTTAATTTTTATGTTGCACTTCTATTAGGATTACCAAGACTATGGGAAATAAATTCGATTAAGTGAAGCACTGCTGATATTCTCACTTATTGCTGCTTCACGCAGGTCAATAAGACTTATCCCATTCAAGACTTCACAGACATCCCAAAGGGGCAGATTAAATGAGCTCTCTCTCCCTTCCTCCTAATTACTTTGTTCATATAGGCAAGTGTCTCCACACAGAGGGAATACATTACCGACTGATTGCTTCCATTCAGTGCTTTCAGGAGGAAATAAAAATGGATGCTGCAGCCCTGGTTCTGACCTATGAAATGTCCCTACATAATCCAGAGGCAATTATGAAGCGAAAGAGGAGAGAAAGGAAACAGACAGAGGGGCTACATGAAGGAAGGAGAACATAAAGTAGGAGGAAGATGAAAGGAAGCCTTTACCAAGACTGGAAATAAGTATAAACAGAAAAACGCATAGATACAGCAGGGATTAGGTTTAAAGCCCCTTCTCTGCTGCTAAGGACCATGTCACATTACCTGTTTTTTCCAGCAATTGTTAAACACAGATTTTATTTACATAATCTTAGCAGGTCAGTTCCTGTCATGTAGTGTGACAAACCCAGAAACTTGGTACAACCAGTCTGTGACTTGCCCCGGCAACAAGTGTGATTTAGTTTAGTAGGTGTGGTCTTGGTGTATGCAAGAGCTGGCAACTAATGAATGGTCACCCAGAAGTACAAGGAATAAAATACAGCACCGATGAATAAGATAGGTGTTTTAAACCATGCAAACAAAAGAGAGACCTATCGGTCACATGTTTTACGTGCCACTATAGAATAAAAGGAAGAAAAGAAATAAAAGTCTGAGATTGGGGGTAAATTTGCCATATCTGTAAACCTTTGCAGAGCAATAGTTCTGTCAGGCAGCACATTATTGGCTGTCAGAAAAAGGGGCAAACTCGCGAGTCTTTGAAAATGTTAAACTGTGCTGGAAAGTCATCCTGTCGTCATCTAATCTGACATGTTGGGGACTGACCAAGCAAGTCACAAGTGTGAAATCCCGTCTGACTACAAATCGTGTAATTTGACATTGGCTTAAGCAGACTTATATCATTACCATTTGAATGGGAATGGATTGTTTTCATTTTCCACTGTAGGTGCCAACACATATAAAATGTGAAGTGGGTGGACACATTTTAATTAAACTGTGTCAACTGAAGGGGTTACTTTCTCCAGCGTTTCCCGAGTGTTAATTGGAAGAATTATGTGGAAGTCTTGAAACACAAGAAAATTAAAATAAAGACGAACTTGTGTACTTCAGTTTGAAAATAAAATATTTGTGGGTGTTTTTAAAAAGGAAGGCATATGTTGCAGTGTATTTACTTACTAACAGTAAAAAAGCTTTAGATTAAATGAAGTCAATTAATGGTAGAAATTGCCTTATGATGAAACAGGAAAACTGAAGAGACTGTTCAAGGCAGAGCTGCAATGACTTGCGTCAATTATTAATTAACACATAGAAGTAGAAAAATAAATTATGTGAAAATTGGGCACATTGAGCTTGTACTGGTCATCAAAGGAGAACAGAGCACAGATGGTACTGTCCACAATTACACATATGTGCAATATAACCTAGTAAATATTGGCTAAATTTGTTACTAAACAGAGTGTCATTTTCAGTCTTTTAGCCAATAAGTGAGGTCCTAGCAAACTGACAATAGCATTTACAATCCTGGACTTGCTCCAACACCATGCTTCCAACTTCTTTTCTCCATTTGTCTCTGAGTCATAATCATTGAATAATCAATTTTATTAAAATATAAACCAGTGTAACATTTACTTTAAAAAAAAAAATCATTAGGATGCCTAGTGATCCTAATTTGGCTGTGTTTGAATGTTGGGTGTGCAGGTAAGTGGCTACTGTGAAGGACTGGTCCTCTGTTCAAGGCTGGTTCTTGTATTGCACCACATACTACTAGGAGACCTGCACTTGAATTAAGTGTTATTATGAATGTTAATGCTTTTGTTCAAATATAAATTACATCAAAATGTTTTCTGCATTGTGGCATTTCAGTTGAAATAATGATATGGCAACGAACATAAAGAGGGGTGTGTGGAAACATGGGATGATTTTTTTTTTTTTTTTGTGAATGAAATTGACAGCAAATCTTTTTCTCTCTCTCCCCATATAATATGAATACATCTTGCTGTGCAAAAAAAACATTTAAACACACTCAAGTCAACTGCTTGAATTAATCTAATTTTAATTTCATCTGATTAGTAATTAAGAACATGGGAATAATGATGAAAGAGAAGAAGATCATGAACAGGGTTTAGAATGTCTTTGTGACTTTGGTAAGAGGCTGCGTTTCTGCTTAGGAAATTGCTCAGGGTGCTGCCCCCTCTTCGTTTAGTCTTCCTAAGTTGGCAGTAGCAGGAAGGCATGAACCTGCAGCTGATCAGGACACACCATTGAAGTGAGCTCTAAACTGAAGGTGCTCTCCTTACATGTAATTAGACTGGGCCAGGCAAAGTGAAATTTACATTGCAAAGACAACAGTGGAACTAAAGAGTGTTCACTCGAGGGTCCGTCTTGTGCTAAATGCAGCCAGCAGAGAGTTTCAGCTGAGGTGTAAACACTGGTAGCCGCCTAGACTTGCACAGCACGCGGTGTACTATAGAAGCCCACTGTGGAATAGGTAATCTGGATTTAAAAGAGTAGAGATAATGCTGTGATGCGGTTTAGAACATGCAAGGTTCAACACACACATTAATTAGTTAACTTTCAAAGTTGGTGGAGCTAAATTGTTGTCATAAACTGGCTAAGATGTTGGTAGATATAAATTTTATATAAGGAACAGGCAAAAAAAAAAAAATCATAGTGAAATATAAATCTAAAGGCATGGAACTTGAGAAATCAACAAGAAATACGAGGGTTGTCTGGGTTCCGCGCGGAATCACTCGAAATAAGTAGCCAAGGATTTTTTTTTCTATTTTTCTCATGTACTTCGATCCTTTTTAAACTTTTTCCAAGTATTCACTGCCAACATCAGTGCACTTTTGGGCTCTTCTGACCCACGCCGCAAAACACTCGCGAAAGGCTGTCTTTGGGAGGTTGTCCAGCTGTTCTTTGACAGCTGCAATCAGTTCCTCTCGAGTTCTGAAGTTGTGGCCTCGCAGGGGTTCTGTCACCTTCGGGAAGAGCCAAAAGTCACATGGTGCAAGATCAGGCGAGTAGGGTGGCGGGTTCAAAACGTTGACACCACTGTCTTCAATGAAATGCTTCGTCGCATTAGCCGTGTGGGCTGGCGCATTGTCATGATGCAAAAAGTGCCTTCGCAAGTTCTTGGACCGGCCTCTAGCCATCGCAGAAAAAACGTCAGGCAGGCACTGAGTGGTGTACCACTCAGAGGTCACAGTTTTCCTCTCCATCAGCGGAATTGACGCGACAATGCCATCGATGTTGAAAAAGATGGCAAACATGGTGTGTTCCACCGAGCAGATTAAACCATCAGAAAAGTCGTAAAAAATCATCACTCGAAAGTCACTCACGCACGGAGTCGGGAGCTTCGCCGCTAGCGCCGGCTGTGCACTCTCAGTTAGTTTGCTTCTCATGTTCATTCTGAAGGAAGAGAGGGAGCAAAACATCTGAACAAAAACATGCAACCACTTGAATAATCCCTCTACACAGCAGAACAGGTTTCGACAGGCTGACACTCGACAAACGATAAAATTCCGCGCGGAACCCAGACAACCCTCGTATAGCTCTTTATATAAAATCGAGAAAGGTCTTATGCTGAATGAAGATAATTCTGGTGATCTACTAGCAGTAGGTTGTTTCTGCCCAGTAAGAAGTCAAATGTCAGAAAAAGGTAGGACATCTCAAATCATCACAAGCATTTGCTGGACTGGACTGTTTGTTTGTAGTGCCTCAGATGATGGGATACGGTATCTTAACAGAACTGGGCATCTTTACCACTGAATTTACATCTGAATTTCAATAAAAGAATACTAATTTCATTATGGATTACCTTGAACAATCACTGTTTGCATCTTGAAGTCAATTATAATATACTAGCTGTGTAAGCCTGTGCTGTAAAAAAACCCAGGGTCATAGAAACTATTGAAATCGTCAGGAAAAAAAAAACTGAAATGTAGAGATGTCAGGTGATTGAAAGGAACTACTCTGGATATCTCTCTCCTAGGTTTCATTTTGCTGACATGTCTGACTCGCTTGTGTATTAGTGTCTATGCGACTTTGTCTTTCTTCAGAGGTTTCATTTTGCCGACATGCTCGCCTTGCTTGTGTATCAGCAGTGGGAGGAAAAGTAAAAGGGATACTGTTTTGTCGATGTGCTCTTCTCGCTTGCGTAAGAGATTCTCTCTTTTCTCAATGGTTTTACTTTGGCAACAGAGTCGCTTTCTTCTTCCGACTCGTTAACTTGGGGCCGTCTTGCCGGCTCTCTGAGCTTCATGCTGTAGTAGCCTCGCACTTCCGGTCCGGACACACACACACACTTCCACGCATAGACTTTTATATAGATGGCTAGATTAAAAAAAGCTACAAATCTCTCCAGCCTGTTAAACGTGTAATAATGGCAACTCATCTGCTATAAAGCCTGCAACTGAACTAAACAGACAGGATTCAAAAGCCACTTGGAGAAACGTATATTAAAATTCTGCCCCCAGATTCCACCCTCCACCCAAGCTGGCACACGGTTTTGAATTTGTCCAGGACTACGCAGTACACGCTGAAGATTAGCAAAGATTTCATTTTTTATTATTAGTAAAAAATATCCATTTTATTATTTAATTAAAATATCATTTTTCACTATTGTTATCAACATTCTAATATTTCCTTTTGAGAAAAAGTACATGGAAAAGTAGCAGCAGCATTTTTACATTACTTAAAAACAAAACAAACAAAAAAAACCACAGGGGATCTTTTATATTTATGAGACACAAACACAATTGTGAAATATGGAATCTACTCCTACTACACAGACTTCAACATACATTTAATGTGTTTTTCCCTTCTCATGGATGGGGGTCATCAAACTAGGGTTGGTCTACTAAAAAGTACAAAGAAATAATTCAACAAAACAGTGGTCATCCATGTTTCTTAACATATTCATCAGTTCATATGGTTTTACATGTTATGAAACCAAAAAGCAACATCTCTCGTTAACTTTTGAAGCAACAGCAAGATTTTGTTTAAACATTTGGAAATGTGACAGGAATTACAAAATACCTGTCATGGTTAGGTTGCTGCTTGCTTTTTGGAAGTGACAATGCTGGTCACCAACATTAACATTATTAGGTTTACAGTTACAATTTTAACTTTCTAATTGTAAGATTACAAATTTAGGAATATTATAAACTCTAAAAACATACAAAAAAGTTGCTTTAAGTTTCATGAACATGGGATACACAGTTACTGTAAGAAATGTAAAACAAGGAAAACATAACAACATGTAACATACGAATGAACTTGGAATCTGTAGTAATAAAACCTGGCCAGCTAGATGCAGTATTCCTAGCTTTGAAACAGCCACAAGGCACACATAATTTGAATCTCTATCCAAAGCTCTTCTTTCTGTCTCATTTTTGTTCTTTTACTTCCACACAATTTCATTTGAAATCATATAGAGGTGCAACTTAGGTAGTCTCTGATGAGTCTACATTTTTGTTAGGGCAATCATTCTATCTTGATTTACACTAATCGCTCAAACATGATCTAATTGTATTGCGTCTAAAACTCAACATAAGAAGGCCTGAAAACTTCAGACTTCTGGTTTTGGGACATTTAAGCATCTGTGTTTTCTTTTTCGTATACCACTGCCATTTCCCCCCTTGAGTGTCCTCAACTTACCAGGCTGGAGCACTTTGATGCCAAGCAGATTTGAGCTCCTGTTGGTGATCTTGGTCCAAGTGTTGTCGTAGTTCTTCCGCCAGAGCTCAGCGGAGCACTGGTAAGTACCAGCTTCTTGCTCACTGGCCTTGCTGATACTGAGCCGGAAGTTGCTGCTGGAAACTGACTTGTCAATGGTGGTCCGGGAGCTAAAGCTTGGGTAGCGGTCACCCCAGTGCAGGGTGCCATGACGGGTAAAGGTCACCAGGTCGTGGAATTCAGTGGCATTCACTGGCTGGAAACGCCAGGTCACAGACACAGGAACCTGAGAATTGTATCGAGGTTTAATGATACACTGAAGGTCAAAGGAATCGTTGTAGGTAACAGTTGGAGTTCTGGATGAAGCGGCCATAGAGAACACAGATTCTAAAACAGGTGGGGGGGAAAAAAAAAACCCAAGAATTAGTTGGTTTTTAATTGATTATACTACACATTATGATAAAGAGAAAATAAAACGTTCAAAGCACATTTTACATACAATGTATATTATGAATTATAATTGAGAAATGAATTAAATAAATCAGTCTAATTAGATCGGGACAATCCAACAACCCATTTTCAAATGCATCTACTTTCTGACTGAGGCTATGGGGGGCTTGGTCCTGTTAGTGAAAACAAGCAAGAATATTTTAATAGTAACCGGGAAAAGGGATGTTGAAGGAACCAAAAAAAAACAATCAAAAACTGGGAAGTCCTCACAGTTACCAAAGCCAGACTGAAAGTCAGAAGTCAAGTACAAGTCAAAAATCAAAAAAAAAATTAAAGTGTTTTTAAGGAAAACAAAAATGACCAACAAAAAGAGGGTTCGGAATCCATAAACTCAAACAGGAAATGCTTACTTTGATGATCTTTAAAATCTGCTGTGTTGTTAACCAGAGACCTTTGAGGGTGCAAACCTAACAACACTGGATGTACTCCTAACGACATGAAAAACAAAATGGCGGCGATGAAAATAATCGAAATGTTGGCAAAAAAAAAAAAACACAGCAAGAAGTCAGACTTGCAAAAAAATAAAGAATAACACACAAAAAATAAAATAAAGAACCTAATCATAACTGATCCCAACCAAACAACAAACTACTATGGATGTGATGTTACTGCACTGCAGGGCACACAAAACTCATTGAGGCATCTTTGGAGTTGTCAGTCCAGCTTGACAGCATGCTGTTGGATTGGAGGCAAAATATGCAAAAAAAAAAAGAAAACTAGGAAAATACTGAGGAAAAAAGCATCATGTTATCCAGTACGCCCCTCAAGATATAACTGAACAGATGCACTTCTGGATACACCCAATTTAACTTGGTCTTATTTCGTATAATACCAATCTGAGAAGTCTGGTCCAGTGTTGTGCAAAACGTAATGTGTAAAATTACACCAAGATTAGAAACTGTCATTTTAATACAGCTGTGTTCTTCTGCAATATGTTAAATTAAGGGTATGCAATAGTGGTAAAGATTAAAACAAATATCAGTGAGGCACAAATGTTAGGCAGAGAAAGTAAAAATAAAATTAACAAGGATGAGCAACTCTGCTGTGTAGTAGAACCATTCTAGCAGAATGCTGGCTTAAAGAATATTTCCTTCATACAAAGTCAGTCATATCAGCATTTTTAGGAAATATTGTTGATGCTAGTGAATTATTCACCAACCTTCCCTGAAGCCAATCTTCCACCATTAATTCATTAGGACCGATCAACTCAAAGTCATTACTGGACCTGTCGATATCACTACTAACAACACATGGCACATTTTTTATTATTATAAACAGAAAAAAATGCAAAGATTCTCCTGAAAGATTTTATTTTCTGCTTCTTTCTGGCATTCTCTTTCCTCAGTTTGGCTTCATCATATATTTATTTATTTAAATGACACTTTCATATAAAGCAACTTACATATTACATTACAATTTTAAGGTTATAAAATGTGATGCAGATTATGTAGTGAGTCAGTCATAGGTGTGAAATGTAAGCTTTGTGGGTAACAAAAAAGCACCTTATCCTTTAGGACATAATGCCAGTTTGCTCTTGCGGCAGTGCTGATCTTAGTTTTCAAATGTAAATGCAACACTTGTTTCTTTCTTCTATTGCTTACAGAACTCTTACTCTTTGTGAGATTTCTAGTTTATATTTGTCTGTCCTGGGCCACTTAAAGTGCTGCCCTGTTGGCTACATACACTGTCTTTCGAGTGGTTAAATTTACTGCCTTAATTTCCTGTCATTTTTCTTTGGGAACTGTTTTGAGAAGTTGCCCAGTTCAAAAGACACTAGCTATAAATTAAGATAGACATTGTCAGTTACCTATGTAACCAAAAGAATGGCACAAGGGTTAGAACTGCTGACCCAGAGCTCCGAACCTAGCCTGGTCACAATCTTGACCCAGAGCTCCAAACCTAGCCCAGTCACAATCTGTGTGCAGTTTGTATTTTCAGCCTGTATCCCTGCAATATTCCCAAACACCACAGACATGCGGTCATGATGGATTTGATTTTTTCCATAAAATTAGTTTAAAACATTTTATTTTTTCCAAGTGAGGCTGAGATTTCTTTCAAAATGTCATGCATATATGCTTGCGGATCATCTTGAAGCCTCTGCCAAGGAAAGTGATACCACTCTGGGACAAAAGGGGGCACTGATGCTTACATCCAGAAATCACACAGTGAGGACGCCTAGTCCACCTGTGACTTTCAGCACAAGTCCCACTCCTTCCAGACCCTGCGCTATAAAACCAGTGACCCAACCAGGAGGAGGCATCTATTAAGGACCTCAACTTCAATTAAGACATTGCTCCTCAAGCCTGTTGATTGTCTGCTTAAAGAGAGGATTATGTTTGGGCTGCTGCGGAAGACTTTTATGTTGTGCCATCATGCACCTTTAATTTTTGGTTTGTTTATAAAAAGAGGTTTCATTAAGTTGGTGCCTGAACATTCTTCAGGGTGGTCTGTGGCCGGTCACAAATGGTAAGAAAGAGCAACAAGGCAAGACAATTGTCAAAGAGTCCTATCATGTAAAAAGGCAAAATGGGCTTCAAATTACAGAGGAAAAAAAAACAAAACAAAAATTTCCAAAAGAAATCATCTACCTTCTCTCATGCTAGAAAACAGGCCTTTTCTTTATTAGAAACAAAGTACAGATAATGACTAAGAGTGTTTGAATAAGGCTGGGGATATACTTAATGCTACACGACACGTACGCATGTAGTGTACAGACTATGTTTGCGTGCATTATTTAAGTAAATCTGGAGGATTCCACCTGGTGGCAGTGTGCAACATCATGAGTAAACAATATCTGTTAAAGGAAGAAAGATGTTAAAGATTCTGATGTTGTTGCGAAGGTGCATAAGATAGTATGTAAGACCTTTAAATTTATTGTGTCATTAAGGTGAGGAATATGTAATGCTTGTATTGTCTATAAGAGAAATGGATGAAGAAAAGCACCTTGAAGACATTCGCATGTCAGTATTTAAGTTTGATGATTTGCTTCACCACATCGAACCATTCATTAAATATTGAAGCACAGAGATTTATCCTGTTGGAGCTGCATTCTGGCTTGCCGTCACATGTTGACAGTAAACAAAGATGCGGACGTCACGTACCAAAACTTGAACACACGTGCCACCCATATTTTTGCTGGTACTGCAACTCGTGCATGTGCCACATTCATTTCTGACAACGTGCTCAGAAGACACATCAAAAGGATGCTGGGAACACATAGTAGCCATGAGGCGTACACGATCTGATTGTGAAGTATAAACCGGCCCTTAGGTTGAAGGTATTGGGTGGAACTAATTAGAGGCAGGTCTAAAGCTACAAGATGACTGGGAGTCAGATGAGGATGAGTATGAGTTCTATGATAAGCATTGTAATAAAAATATAGTTTGCCCATTTCTGGGTGCTCAGTTCATTTGAATTGAGACAATGTATGCATCACACAATAAAGCTTGATTCTGCTGCCTTCCGGAGACTCTGTGTGCCTTCTTTGAGGACTGTTGTGGCAGAAACACGCTGCTCACATACATTCTATAGTATAATGGAGAGGCAGAGATCACTTTAAGTCTTTCTTTACAGGGCTTTTCAGGAGAGTAGTTAAGGTCATTAGAAAAATGTTTGATTGCAAATCAAAAACACAATGGGCTACACTAAACTAAAGTTAGGAGCAAAATTAAAATCAAAACCTCAACCAAATCCTAAATGATTGGTTTCCTCAAGCACTAGGCTCTCATTGAATCTTTCATTAAAGTTCTAATGTTTTATTAATGTTCACACATTTTTATAGCATTATAGTCATCACACAACACATCCTGTGGTGTGACAATCACGTGTCCAGCAATGCAGAGTGTCAGAAGTTCCACACTAGCAGTGCCCATTAAAACAAACACATAGAATGGAAGAACCTATGAAAATAAGTAACGCAAAATTGAGATGAGCCAATGCCACTCATAATAGCAGGAAAAAGAAAACTATAATTAATGAACAAATCTAGACATACATTAAAAATACGTCCCTGACAGTAATGAACAAAATAAATTTAGAAACTGGAAAAATATATACACCAGTAGAAAAAAAAAATATCAACCTAATAACAAAACCATCCACCCTATTACTGAACTTTCTTAATCTAGTTTTAGAGATGCGGAGTGCTGGACCTTATCTCAGAAGCACTGGATGCAAGGCAGAATGCAATTCATGATGGTGCAAAATACACTCACACATATGGCTGCACACTGCCTCCTTTGTCAATTAAAATAACATATGAAATGACTTAGGACTTCGGAAGAAACCAGAATAACCTAAGAAATTCTTCATGGACACAAAGTACGCATGCAGATTCCAATCAGACAATAAAGGAGATTGAAAGCGAGTACAGGAGGCTAGCTGTGTCAGCCACTATGCCCAATGCTCCAAAGTGCCACCTATAATGTACCGTTATAAAATATTTAACATTCAAGGTATTTATGGATGTAAACTGAAGATCTCAGCAATGACCACAGAAGCACATATACCATAAAGCTCAATATTTACTGTACTTGATTAAAGCAGTTTGTCATTGGAAGGACAGATTCAAGAGCTAAATGAAACTAAGATTTGTCTCAAGACACACAGGAATGAAAAAAATATTTGCAGGTGTTCAGTAGTTGAGGCAGCGTGGGAGATGACACAGTTAGAAAATGCAATGGGAGAGAGACTTTTAAAAAGGATGGCTATTTTATTGCAGACATGGAAAATGATTACTTTGATGGTGCTCTCTCAGTTCCTGCCCATCCAAATACAATTTTCTACTTTTTATTAGAATTCCACAAACTGTATTTTCCACCTGTTTAAAGGGTGTACGACGGAGAAATGATGAATTGGCGATTCATAAATAAGGTCTGAAGACCTAGAGGGAACTTTAGGGTGTAGGACAAAGTGGGCATTGCCCATACTGCAAGGCTTTAGTGACACACTGGGCTCATTAAAACTGCAAATTTAACAGGGATGCAGACATCCCGTTGCACTAAACCGCCACTTCCACTCCAAACTAAGTGGCTAAACTCTTCAGGACCAGCCTGTACTTCATCTGATAACAATGGTGTAAAACAGAGTTGAACTGACACCTTTGCTGAGGCCTCATTGTAGAGAATCTTTTAGTGTAGGAGGCGTGAAATAGACACCCAAAAACTAAGAGCTTTAATTCAATTCTGTTGGAGAAAACAACACACCAATGAGAAGGCACTGGATATGTAATTGGAAGCGCCTGTAATCCTGACACAAGAGATTATTCATTCCTTCAAAAACTAGCTTCACTGAACACTTGGGGGGCACTCTGTCTGGGAAACTCCCAGGTATACTCTGCTCTCACCCTCTCCAAGATGACCTCCTGCACCCTTTGAAACTAAAAAGCTGATGTGCCACTCACTACTTGGGATGCTGAAAACTGACAATTCTTTCCCTTTGTGGATCTGGAAGCTGAGACTCCAATACCAAGTCAAGTTGTGCTAGTAACCTGGCCAGCAGGTGGAGAAGACTGAGAAGCAGACATTACTTCATGAAGGGAACAGCAGCTTTCAAATTCTTGGGCCAGAAAGAGAAATGCTTTTCCCTATGAAGTTGCAGATAAAGTAGAAAGCTTAACTGAGAAAAACACAGAACACCTGAACAAAGGAACATGTTGCAAAGGGAAAGAGTCCACTCTAGTGCAAGAAGAATCCTCCACTTAAACTGAGAACAGCAGTATCAGCAACAACTCCACACAAGAGCAGACATAAAGATAAATCAGAACTCGACAGCAAGTAAACAGGCAGCCCCTCCATGTCTAGTCTATCTATATGCTGCCCTGTATCTGCAAATTTCTATAATCCTTGTGTTTATTAATAAACTGTATTATTCTGTTTATTAAAACAAGTGTGCTTCAGTTAGCTCGATACAGATTAACATCCAATAACCCATTTCCTCAACAGAGAAAGGTAAAGTAAATAAAGATGGAGCCTTAACAAACTATTTAATTACTGGCATTACTGAAGGCAAAACTGATAATTAATTAATTCACCAAGCTAAATCTCTTCCCATCCCTACTGGAATATTACAAAGAACACAAATCCTTAGAAATTATTTTTTCATTTCTACATCTGTCTATTAAAGAAATGAAATGTTATTCAAGATTAAAAGTAAGTTTTGAATAACAAGAACATGAATTGTTCAGAGTGCAGTATTCCATATTGTCTAATTATTATCCATATGCGATGAGGAGGGGTTTAGATGGAACAGAGGGTACAAGTGATTCATCTGGAGACTGAATATGCCAAAAATGGGCTGGGGTTAGAAAACCAAAAGAAACTTTCAAAGCCAAAACGTCAAAATTAGAACAATAAACCGGAAGTGGTGGTTAAAATATCAAAGCAAAGGTCCTCAGATTAACTTGTTAGTGTTTGTTAAGGGCAAATTATACGTAAGGGCAAATTATACAACAGTTTTTATAGAAGAAATCCTAAAGCTTGGATTGTGTTAACTACGTGCCACCATCTTTTAGTGGCATAGCATGAATGCATGATATGTTACATGACAGGCAACATACAATGCAACCATAAACGACAGCTGGTGACTGTGCAAAGATGGTCAGAAAGCGGTAGTGACTATCCAAAATACAGAACATGAAATGGTGTCATCAGAATAATAATAGTAAAAAAATCATAAAAACAAATTAATTTAGTCAAAAACAGATACATTTTAGGATGCCAAATCCGAGACTCACTACACAAAGAAATTTAAATACATTGTAAAAATGCTGGAAAGACAACAAAATTTATACTGGAGGAAGAACACCCAAGTAAAGAGACTTGATGGCATATTGGTATAATGATGTTTATAAAGACCATGCTGCAAAAAGAAAAACTGACCATAACATTCTGCAAATCTACTGTATATTTTGGAAAACAAGATTATGGTAATGAATTTGATCAACCAATGAAAGAAAATTGATAATGATGAAGCAGAATGTGGAAGATTTCATCTTCTTGAGCTTCTGGAGATTGCAGCAACAAAATAAGACATCTTTAGCCTGTAGGAAGGAATGTGTAGAAGTAACACCGACAGCAAAAGTGTGGGTCATCCCAGCAGTAACATCTGGACAGTTAAAGTGCAGCAGAAGGAATTATTGCTTTTAAAATTACAAACAACCATTTCAATCACATATTGGATGTAGTGAGAAGTCAAGCAAAATGACACCTTTTATTGGTAACTAAAAAGATTACAATATGTAAGCTTTCGAGGCAACTCAGGCCCCTTCTATCTTGCCTGAAGAACATGCAAACTCCACACAGGGAGGACCCGGGAAGCGAACCCAGGTCTCCTTACTGCGAGGCAGCAGCACTACCACTGCGCCACCGTGTTGCCCACCCTAGTACTACAATCACATATTGGATAAATCTATTTGCTTTAAATTAGATCCAACCCAAATGAATGAAATACTATAAAGCCAACGTTTCTGACACAAAGTAGGAGAAGGTGCTTTGCTAGGGAAGGCAATGATGCTTGAAAAAGAGAAAGCAAAACAAGACAATAAGCAAATACCAAAGGGAAATAAACTAAGGGAAGCTATTAAAAAGCAATTGTAGAAAGCTGTAACGAGGCAATGGTTTTATAGTCACTATACAGAGTTAAGTCATTAAAGGTCAATACACAAAATCAGACAGCCACGTTTGCCTAAAGGCAATTTCTGCCTCTCAGCAAGATAATAAAAAAGGGTGTTTTGTGTCTCAAATAATTTCTTCAGCTAAGGATACATAATCAGTCAGTTACTAAGTACTGCTCCATTGTTATGTCATCAAAATGATGGGAATGCTTAATGAGGAAGGTCTGCGAGATCTCCAGGGCCAGAGTTAGAAGAGTGTTATCACCAAAAATGTCTACCAGTACTTCACTTGACAAGCTATTCCTATCAATTCCCAAGACAAGAAACCTGAGCACCTGCATTTCTGCTGACTCTGTCTAATTATCTTAAATTAGATCAGTGGTTCTCAAACTCAATCGTTGTGTTTGCTGTAGCTGCAACAACTTGTTCTTGTTTAATACATATTGAAGTCTTTAAAAGCATGTTATCATTTTCGGACATTTCTTTGATTGTGTTGACTCAAGAGTGCATACAGTTATTTAAAAATATTTTTTTTATGTACAGTGAGAAAAGGTTTCATGACTTTGCTTATTATTTTTCTGTTATTTCTTATTTACATGTTTATTTAAATTTAAATAATAGTTGCTGTTGCTTTGCTAGCCGGTTGTGAATCCGTTTCATCTTCCTTTGCCTCTTTCCATCCCATGGGGCCTGAGGTAGTCTGGAATGAATGTGTCAATACTTGTGACAGAACCATTGTTAGACAGGCATTATTTTACATTCAACCTCTCTGTCTGCCTTCAAAATAAACCAATTCAGAATGTGATTGACCTACAACAGTAGAATCTAGGACAAAAAACCTTGTGTTACTTTAAGGAACAATTTAGGATAACAATCTACATAGAAGTATAGATAACCCAGCAATGTAATTGGGCCTCGGGTCCTTCTCATGGCACCATTGCGGAAAAGAAAATAACAGCAGCGACATCTGCCGAGAGTAAAGGACATTGTGCTTCAACTGCAGGATACACAATGTCGGCATGACAAACATGCACAGCTGCTGGTGTGGGTCTTTAAAGCAGACCAGTTGTTTTCATTGCAACTGAAAGTCATACACTCCCTGCGAAATGAGGAGATGACAGGACACTGCCTTACATAGCAAAGCGAGAGAGATCAGCCTGAATACAGAGCCTATCACCTTGCCAGACAGCCTCCACAGTACAGACTGCATGGCATGAATTTAAAGAGCTCCTTCTGAAGAACTGTGATAGTAAGAAAGAAAAAGAAGTGAAGGATGCACCTTTCTTCAATGACCAGAGGTCCAAATGTCTACTAGTACATATTTACATATACAAGGATTGCTTACATGTTATCTTTTTTAATTTTGACCTATTAAGCAAAACACCAGTAAAACCAACTAAGTTTAACTTTTCTATGCCATTCAAATAAAATATTTTGTCTAGCGTGCAACCATTTTTCTCTATCCGATGTCATGAAGTCATGGAGGGAGCCCTTCGTATGGGGACAGATTGTAATCACATGGTCCCTGGTCTAAAGACCTGAAACCTCTTTGAATCCAAAGTCTTGTAAAATGGTGTGATTAGGGACACTGCTGTGAAATGAAAGAGGACTGGTTGACAGCTTTTCTTGACACTTGTCCCTAACTGAATGTCAATAGCAGCAGAACAGCTGCATTGCCAGCAATATGGAGTACACTTCAAGATCGTAAATAAATTGTACACATGACCTTTTCATCTTTAGCTTGGAATGTTTCTTTCTCCAATGTTACCAAATCTCCAAGCTTCCATGGTTTCAATTATTGTGTGAACTTTGTGTATCCAAGTTTCACCCCCAACTATGAAAAGCTTCTTGATTTTGTTTTTTCCAAAAATAAATTCATTCGTTTTTTGCAACCATGTTGATAATTCTTCATTTCGGGAGTTAATATTAATGGCACTCAATGTGTACAGAACTCATTCATGTTTGTTTGTGAAGAATGGACTAATCTGATACCTGTAGTGCCAGTGTTTCTGACTGATATGCACGTAAGTGCTTTATACACCATTTAATTCCAAGAACCTTGTATACCCAGTCATAATACTGATCTAGTTGCATAATTGTGTATATTACTTACATGCTGCTCTCTGCTTGATGCTGCTATTGTTCTATAAATCCATGTGCTCTGCCTTCTATTTCTAATATTTAAACACATGCTGATATGCCACTACTTACAACTCATTTACGAATATATGGACAATAATGGCACATGAGTGTCCAGCAGTGTATACTCTGCTGGTATCTAAACTGTCCTTCATGGCTTCTGTGTTTATTGCATCACAGTAAATGTTATACTGTATTAACATACTGTAGAAGCTAATATTGGCCACTTATAATAAGTGTTGAAATACCTTTTCAGCTTCAAGCTCAAAACCTTCTGATTACCTGTTACTGTACAGTCATATCTATATACATATTCTACAATCCCAAAATGGAAACCAAAGAGTAGATAAAGAATGGATGTGTTTAAAACAGAGGACTTCTAAATTACTGTGAAAGTAGTTGAAGTCTGCTTTCTGATGAAGGACTCATCATGACGCAGTGACAAACTTAATAAATCAAGCAGAAATTGTTTTATTGTGCATTACCTGCTTTTGCCATTAGATATAAAAGATGTCAGCGTATAAAATAAAGGCATGGGAAAGAAGAATATCTAAATTAATTAACATGGCCAATACCTTTTACCCAAAGTAATTTACACCTAAGTAGTGCAAATTTTAGTTAGTCATATACAGTATTTCTGAAAGTTGTGGACTGGTAGGGTTATGACTTATTCAGACTCACATAATAAAACAATGCAGCCACCAGCCTTGTGGTTTAAGCAGCAGCTCAACTAGACCACACAATCTAGAGTGCAGCAGCACTGTGATTACCACCAATGGAGTGGAACAAGGGTACTAAGAAAGAGGATTCGTGTGCCAGGCAATGCTTCCTACTGGCCACAAAAATGGACTATAAAACATAAGGGTGAATAAAACACCAGCACTCCATCAGTTGGTAAAAATGTGTAAATATGTTTCCTTTGACTTATTAGTTCTGTCTTCAAAAAAAGAGCGAACTAAAAAAAAATGACAGGGTTAATGTAAAGAACAAAAATGACCAGCCTTACAAAGTATGGGACCTGTAGCTGTATCCCTCCCTGAGGTTTTAATTCACCTCACTTATTTAGAGCTAAAGCAGATGGCCGGACTGGATGTCCATCGGCTTTTTCATAATCATAACCTGATTGCTTTGTGCCAAACCTGCAGATGATTAATTACTTTGTTTCAATCTCCGATTAGTTTGGCAGTTTTTCACACAGTAAACTTTCTAATGAACCAAAACATAATAAATACCCCATGGCAGTCTCATGGATTTCTTTGATAGGGCAGTGACATTTTTTTTTTTAAAGAAATACCATTGCGGAGTGTCGACAACAGCTACATTTGGATGCTACTGCATTAACAATAATCATGTGCTTTGTTTATCAAGCATGGCTCTGCGAGCATAATAAGCAGTTACATCAGTTATGCTATCGTAGCTCACAAGATATACTCCAGGGTTTGTCTAGTACCATGCTTGGACTGCTTCTAAAAGGTCTTGGTCTGAATGTTTTGGCCCACACCAGAGAGTGTTGGCATGTTCACATCTACTTAAATAGAAGATACAACTCCAGATTTCAAAACAACTGCTCCCAACAAACGAAGTTTAAAACACCTGAAGATACAGCGAAGAATGGATAGTACCTCAGCAACAAATCCTCCTCTTCTCTCACTCATTCTTTCAATTTTCCTGGATTTCCTCGCCCTTACTTTCATGAATGCTTTTTGTACCATTTCACTAAGGTTTGCCCTAGTTAATATGATAGTGTGCCTTACATTTCATATATTCAGATTTTTTTCAGATAATGCATTAATGTTGAGGGTCGTATGAATGACCGGTTATCCAAACTAATTAATTTTAATCTAAACTAATCATTAACAGTAGTTTATATTGCCAATATCTTTAAATAGTTGCCACAGGCTTTCTTTTAACAGCTACTACACAATCACTGAAGAGCGTGGCATCTGAAGTTGGACTAGGTAAAGCTTTAGGGGCCATAACCGAATAATGTATGATACTAATCTGCAAAGCAGTCATTGCCAGTGTCGTCTGAACAGTCATTGAACATGGTAATTATAATACATCATTCAGAAAAGATCATTAACAAGACCGTGGAATGGATTAACCTTTCTCTCAATAGGCTATTATTAAAAAAATGCTCATCTGTCCAGTAATATTTCCAATTGCCTGGATTTTCCAACATCATGTCTGCTTTCACAGTGACAGCTAATTTAGAAGTTTTCTTGCTTTATAATCATTCTGGTGTGTGTTCAGATCATCATGTGTGTATATTTATTTATTTACCTATTTATGTATTTATTTGTTTAAAGAGCTTCTGTAAAAAGCCAAGTTTCCCCATGATGACAAATAAAGGTCTATCTACAGTATCTATCACTATCTTGAGCACAACAGCCACCAACTGATTAAATTTTTTTTTAAGGGGGCACAAGTATTTTATATGAAATATACAACAACCGTTCAGTGTAAAAATAACACTTGCAATGTGGTCTAGGGCAATGATACTAAAAAATGAAGAAATACTCCATGGTTCACAGGTCTAACAGTCAAGACTAAAAAGTTTTTAACCATGAGCTACCCGAGACTAGGATGAACCTGGAAACTACTGTACCAATAGAAGACATATCATCTGGCAACTGAATCAGAAACACGGGCAAGTTGTGGCAAATTTTGATTTTTTCCCCCCTGAAAACAGCTAATAAAGTGTTAATATTCAATTATAAAATACCAGAAAATGACTTAAGATGAAAAACAGAATGAATGAGTGTGTATTAACTCCTACGAATGAAACCATAAGGTAATATGCATCCGAAGTAAATTACATACAGTGGTTTAATTCAGGTCACAAAAAAAGTAATGTTCAGTTAAATAATGACCTGAATTCAAGATTGGAATTAGGTTTTAATTAAATTGATTTTAAGGAAATCCATTCACCAAGTGTTCTTCAGGGTTAAAGACCTGGAATATTTTTAATTCAGGATAAAGTAGCCCCACTGATTCACTTTACATCACTGTATACATCACCTGAATTATCCTGTAATGCTAAAAGCGTGCAATTCTGTAAACTATAGGAGTCTGGATCTCATGATGGTAGAGTCCCATTTTATGCTAATTTTGCCTTTTTATATTCATAGTTGACATAATATTAAATTATCTCTTTACATTTTGTTTACAGGCATTGCATGTCAATGGTGTTTTCTTGATACTCATAATTTACTTCTCTGTTTCATGCCATTGCTGTGTAGAACATTAGAACACTCTAGATGAGAACAGGCCATTCAGCCCAACAAAGCTTGCCAGTCCCATACACTTATTTCTTCCAAAAAATCATCAAGTGGAGTTTTGAAAGTCCCAAAAGTCTTACTGTCTACAACACTATTGGTAGCGTATTCCAAGTGTCTGTTGTTCTTTGTGTAAAGAAAAACTCCCTAATTTTTGTGCAAAATTTATCCTTAACAAGTTTCCAACTGTGTCCCCGTGTTCTTGATGAACTCATTGTAAAATAACAGTCTCAATCAACTGTACTAATTCCCTTCACAATTTTAAACACTTCAATCATGTCACCTCTTAATATTCTTTTGCTTAAACTGTATACTCAGCTCTTTTAATCTTTCCTCATAATTCAAACCCTGTAGCCCTGGAATCAGCCTAGTCGCTCTTCTCTGGACCTTTTCTAGTGCTGCTATGTCCTTTTTGTAGCCTGGAGACCAAAACTGCACACAGTACTCCAGATGAGGCCCAGATGAGTGCATTATAAAGGTTGAGCATAACCTCCTTGGACTTGTACTCAACACACCGTGCTATATAACCTAACATTCTATTAGCCTTCTTAATGGCTTCTGAACACTGTTGGGAAGTCGATAGCTTAGAGTCCACTATGACTCGTAAATCCTTCTCATAAGGTATACTCTTGATTTTCCAACCACCCATTCTGTATTCAAACCAAACATTTTTAATTCCTATGTGTAATACTTTAAATTTACTGACATTAAATTTCATCTGCCACAAATCTGCCCAACCCTGTATGCTATCCAAGTCCTTCTGTAATGATATAACAGATTCCAAATTATCTGCTAATCCACCTATCTTGGTATCATCTGCAAACTTAACCAGCTTGTTACTTGTATTCCTGTCTAAATCATTTATATATATTAAAAATAGCAGCGGCCCTAGCCCTGACCCCTGTGGAACACCACTCTTAACATCAGCCAATTCTGAAGAAGTTCTTTGCACCATCACCCTCTGCTTCCTGTGTCTGAGACAATTCTGCACCCGTCTAAAAACAAAACCCTGAATTCCCACTTCTTTTAATTTGATGCCCAACCTCTCATGTGGCACCTCATCAAATGCTTTCTGAAAGTCAATATAAATAATATCATATGCTCCACTTTGATCGTATCCTTTTGTTGCCTCCTCATAGAATTCCAGCATGTTAGTAAAACACGACCTCCCTCTTCTGAACCCATGCCGACTGTTCCTAATAACTTCTGTCCTTGCCAGGTGTTGCTCAGTCTTATCCTCTTTAATAAAATCCCTGTGTGCGTCCACGTGTCCGTGTGTGTGTGTCTTCTGGTGAAGTGTGCATGTGCGGGGCACGGTGCGATGCACGATATTACTGTTAGAGAAAGTTATAGGCATTTTACGGAAATACAAACCAGTATTACTGCGAGAGGAAATTAAAGGTACACAATACAGTGACGCATATTACAGCCACATACAAACCAGTATTACTGTCAGAGAAGATTAAAGGCATATTACCGACGCGCACGCCTGTATTACCGCCAGAGAAAATTAAAGGTATATTATGGATGTACAAGCCA
Source organism: Erpetoichthys calabaricus (assembly GCF_900747795.2). Lineage (NCBI taxonomy): Eukaryota > Metazoa > Chordata > Cladistia > Polypteriformes > Polypteridae > Erpetoichthys > Erpetoichthys calabaricus. Next base: position 264,870,953 of record NC_041397.2, on the reverse strand, counting down.
GCAGACATACAAGACAGTATTACTATCACAGAAAATTAAAGACACACAATACAAGGCGGCAGCACACGAAGAACGGTCAGCTCAGTAAGTAAAAATCAACAAAAGAAAGGCTGAAAGACACAGAAAAATACGACCAACAAAAAGAATGAGGTCAAGGTCCCTTGCCATTTAATATAGACTGTTCCTACTAATGTTTACTTATGCACTACTGTTCTAGCGCCCTTTATTGTAACGGGCTTAATGACTAGTCCTTAATAATTCCTTCCATTAATTTGCCTGTGATGCATGTTAAGCTTACTGGCCTATAGTTGCTTGGATCTGCCCTGTCACACTTTTTATATAATGGGATGATATTTGCCATTTTCCAATTTTACGGAATCTCTCCAGTGTGCAGTGACTTCCTAAAAATATATGTCAAGAGTTTATATATGTACTCGCTAGCCTCCTTAAGAACTCGAAGGTAAATATTATCTGGTCCTGGTGATCTGTTTGATTTCAGCTTATTTAATCTGAGCATCACTTCTCCCTCTACAATTTCTAAATCCCTCAGTACCTCCTTAGTAGTCCCTGTTACCGCTGGGAGGTTATCCACTTGCTCACTTGTAAACACCTCAGAAAAATGTAAGTTTAGGGCATCCGTTATTTCATTGTCAGTATCTTTTAATTCCCCTTTACTATTTGATGCACTTGACCTCCTCTTTGAGTGATCTTTTACTACTAAAATACTAAAAGAATCTCTTTATCTGCTATATTCCTCTCCAACTTTCTTTAAGCCTCCCTGATATCCTTCTTGATGGTTGCCCTCATGTTCTCATATGCTCTACGATTCAGTTTACAGTCATTAGTCTTATATGTCTTATAAAGCAGTTTTTTCCTTTGCAACTTCTTTTTTTAAATATTTATTAATCCACCGTGGAGTTTTTTTAAATTTCCTATTAATTCCAAATTTAGTTATGTATCTGTCTTACACTACATGTAAAACATTTTTAAACCTGTTCCACTGATCCTCGACTATCTCCACACTTAAAACCTTATCCCAGTGTATCCTGCTTAGACATTGTCGCATCTGGTCAAAATTTGCCCTACCCAAGTCCAACTTAACAATTTTAGTCTTTGCATCTGCACTCTTACAAAATACGGAGAATTGCATTATATTATGGTCACTTGGCCCTAGTGATTCAATATATACACACATGTCTCATCATTGTACTGAGGTTATAAATCAGACTTAACTTTGTGTACAGGAAAAGCTGGTCTGTCAGTCATTTTCTAACCCTTTCTGTCCTGAACAGGGTCATGGGGGTCTGCTGGAGCCTCTCCCAACAAGCATAGGGGGCAAGGCAGGAAGAAACACTGCACAGGGCACCAGTCCATCACAGGGCAAACACACACATGCACATATCCACATCACAGTCTGTGGACTGTGAGAGGAAACCCATGCAGACACACAATGTGCAAACTCCACTCCGGTAGGACCCAGGACTGGTCTCCTCAGTGCAAGGCAGCAACACTACCACTGCACCACCATGCTGTTCTGAAAAGCTGGTGTTTTTTTATAAAAATGTGAGGCAAATAAGAAAATACAGAAGCAAAATTTGGTTAACTACACTAAATGAATACTGCTCACTCTTCTTTTTAAATTTCAATATTTTATTTATAGTGATTACTTAGTTTTGACCTCTGCCAGTTCTTCTACTATAGTTTGGACTGTGTTTCTCAATCAGTTTCATCCACTCATACAAGCAGGTCTAACACTTGCATTCCTTGTTAAATCTCTGTTCAATACATCACAACCCTAATGACTGCATGAAACACCGAATGCATCACAGTTATAAAACATTGCCCGATTATTTTTGGGATTGTGATTAATTTCCAGATGTGATACTTTCCCAGTTTGCCTGTGCAGGTATGAAAGCATCACTACACCACTGTACTGCTCAAGAAGAAAATGGAAAGGTTGATCAATGAGGTACACTGAAAAATAAAACATAGAAAGTGCTTACCAACTGCAGTAACAGTGACTGGTGTCCCAGCGGATTTCTCTCCAACCTTTTCCCATTCATTTGAGGGTCCTTGGACCCAGTTTGACACACTGCATGTATACAGTCCTTGATCCTTAGGCAGGGCATTGTAGACTGTCAAAGTGAAAGTCTCTGTTTGAACCTTCTCAGTTCGGATTTCACCATAACTGCTCCTCTCCCGGTAAGAAGGGCCTGGGCGAATAATGCCATCCCGATCAATAGACATTATATCCCATGCTTGGCTCTGTCTGTCTGTCAGTTGCCATGACACAGAAAAGCGGCCTCCTTTATCCAAGCTTGAATGCACAGAACAGACAAAATAAATGGATTCACCTTCCTGCACATTACTTGAATTTACAGTCACAGAAACAGTTAGGTTGCTTTCTGCAAATAGGAAAAACAAACAAGGATAGAAAATTAGTAATTGACAAAATTTCAAATACCCAAAAATAATTTATGGCCAAATGCCACGCAGGAACAGAAGCAGTAAAATGCTAAAAATCAGTAACTAATACATTACACAAATGAGATGTATTCCAATAAATCTGATGAGTTATAAAAATGAGAAATATATTCTGTAACTACAGAAATATTATAAAGTCTTCTGATATAATTCAGTTTTGGACCATTTAAATGGAACGTTTTAATAGCTGATGATGTTACAATAGCAAATAGACTATCAGATCAGAAACTTTTTAGAAGCTAACCAAATTTTTTTAATTGTATATATGTTATTACTGCTTTTCTTTTTATGTATTTTTACCTTTACATCTGTGACAACAATGTGGCAATATTTTTGTATTGTGTTTTCATGATAGATACCACCACTTCTGCATCATTTACATTACCATGTTATTGACATCAATGATGCTTGCGCAAAAGTAGTTCTAAAAACTAAGATTTACAAGTGCTTCGTGTGACTGAAGGAAAGATTATGAGTTCTGATTTCGGTTTGCTTTTTGGGAGTGTCTTTGGTCTTAGTAAAACAACATTTGCCTACCTTCTGACCATTCTGTTGATTAACCCCACTGCCACCATGAAATTTCTCAGTTTTGATATACTGTTTAAGATCATTCTTGCACTTATTACTAGGCATGCGAGTAAATAATTTTTCACCAAGTTGTGGTTGACAACTGGTAAGGAAAATAAAACAATCAACCTGCAACTTGACAAGGGGCCTATAAATGGAATTTGCACAATTGAATCAAAGAAAGTGCAACAAGAAAGCAATCTGAGACAGACTCTAATAAATTGGGTTTTGAAACTCTTTCTTATTCGTCCTCCCTATTTTTGGGAGCTCTAATGACACACACGATCAGAACTTGTTCATCCTGTAAGTGCTCCTCTCAATGGCAGTTGCACCTTTTATAACACTGATAAGGAAGTAGCAGGGAGATTATAGTTAGACAACAAGCAAAGAAGGTAAAGAGAAAGTGTACCTTAATGACACTGAAACCAGTGCCTACAAAAGTTCCCACAAATATTATGGTTTACAGTTGGGTATGTGACAAGCACTACACAGTGCCACAATTATAGGTTCGATATGTGGGAGTACATTCATCAACAATAGGGGAAAGAACTGCAATCAAGTTTAAATGGCAGAGGAAGAATGAGAGAGGGGGCTGAATTACATAGAATCCAGTCTTTTTCCATTCTACTGTAGGCAATTAAAACAGAAAATTGTTTAATAGTGCATGAATATTAATTATAGTAGTAGCTTAGCCCAAAATATATTAAGAGTGGGGGAAAAACGTAAGAAATAACTAGCTGTGAGTGGAAAAACAATGATTGAATAAATCTATTACAATGGCTTCAGAGGGTTAAAAAAAAGGCAGCACAACCTCCACACCAGATAAAAAGCACAAACATCTCTTAGAAGAATGGATCAATAATTTAGACTAGCAGGCTGATGCGCCACTATACCGATTGCGACTACAAAGAATAAAGAATGCTTGGTTGCCAGTTTGTGATGTAGTCTGGCATGGCTTTGGAGTACCCACAAGGAAGGCAGATGCATGTTCAGCTGCAGAAACAAGATGCAATCTGGTAATATAAAGGCTGCAAATTCAAGATAATGTCTAAAACAGCTTGGTAGTATTGACTAGCCATTAGTTGTGGAAGCAGATCTTGTTCATTGTATGGGTTGCTATGGTCACAGGTATCAAAGTTCACATTGCAAGTCAGAGTTAAACTGAACCAAAATTCTAATCGTGACTATAATCCGGATATACTTGAACTACTTATTTGCTTTTAAATTTCATATAAAAGATGTGCTGTACTAGCTGAATGTTAGAGAACTAGACAGGTTGTACTGTGACTAAAGTAGTGTTGTTATTATAATACCCATTACCATAAATTAAATAAAGGTTTTTGCTTTTCCTTTTTTTCAGTACTGAACTGGTTCACTTTATTACTTTGGACAAGGTTTCTCACACTTTTGTCTTTCATTGTCACAGCCAGGGATGTCGCTACCTTTAGCGCTTATTAGGAGGTTTGCCTCCCCTCTGATATAGCCATTAGTTCTACATATATTTTAGATAGAAAGGAGGGCTCTTCCTTGAGTTTTCATTCAGTCAAACAGCGGAGTGGGGAGTTCCCCCATGAAGTTTCCACATATGTCAGAATGCAGCACATGATGAAGGTGGGTTGGGATCACAAATGTCAGAGGCAGGATGCCTAAGTCCATGGGGTAAAAGGGGGCTCTTGAAGATCAGGGTCTGAATGCCGAAATCATGGAGTAAAGCCCCAAAAGCTCTCCCTCATGACACCATTGGTCACAGCGTCATTAAATAAACTGAATCTTGTTTAACAACAACCTTAAATTTGACACATGCAGAGGAAAGAACAGATGGATCCAACAACAATTGTGTTTAGGTTCTCTTTTAGATCAAACAAAATGCTACTAATGTATTTATTTTTTTCATTTAAAAGTCCACATCTTTTCCCCATAAATGCAGCCAGACATTAACAATTCAGGGTCTTGCCATGTAGCATGAAGCTAGGTCTTTGGTGTGATCACAAATGGGATCTCTCCATTTATGCTTTTGAAGTGCTCCAACTCACATTTGTTGAGCATGATCTTTCCACCTTTCCTTGCAACATTGCAGAAATGACTAAAATCATGGAAGACTCAAATATAGTACCCATCCACATCAAGAAAAATATTACTTTAACCTTTAACTAAATATTGTAGCAGATCAGATCAAATACTTCAGCTTGGAATGTTCAGAGTTTAGACACATAATGTATAAAAAGTGCAAAAACAAATCAAGTTTAGAAAGAATTCAAGGTGTAACACTCACAGTAATAGTTTAATGGACCATTGAACATTGTCAAGATTAAGAGCAAAAGATGGATTGGCTGACATTAATTTTATGCTTATATGGACCCTTTCATCCAGGTCACATCTCCCAATTTAACCCTTTAACCCGTTCACTGACAGCTCAGTGAGCCGAAACGCATTACTTGGGAATTCAAAAAACAACTGCAGTGTGATTTTAGCAGCATCCAGACATTGCCAGAATATTATTAGAATGTAATAATGTCTCCTTAGCACAGGGACTTTTAAAAATAATATACAGTATATCCATATACCAAAGGGTGCATTCAAGTATTAGTATATAAATATCTATATACACAGCATATATACAGTGTGTATATATATATATATATATATATATATATATATATTATATATATATATATATATACACTGAACACATTTCTTTACAAAGAAATGGATGCCAAACATTTGTTTGTTTTTTTAACTAAAGTCATGCTTTTATGCTTTAAAGAAATAAAAAAAAATGCAGAGACACAACAGATGTACAGAAATCTTACAAGAATCTCTATTTAATAGAATAAAGCACTTTTGCCACAGTTCACTTTAACATTACCAGTAAGTATACTGGCCTGCCGTGGCATTTTAAAAGTAGCCATATTTAATTCCACTTGCAGACTTTATTTTTCTCACGGGGCAGCAAAGTCTTCTTCCATAAAATAAGATTAAACAAAAGTCCTACATCCTCCTACCTTTGTCAGAAGCAACGAGTCTTGTTGAAACTTAAAAATCATCCCAAAATATAATACTTTAAAATCCAAAAGCTATTTAAAATACAACTGTAACAAACAAAATTAGTAAAATAAGCTCCAGTTTGCCAATATTCTGTAATGGAAAATTAGAAAGTAGATCATGAACTTAATAAAAATCACTAGATATATTGTACTACTATATATTATTGCATATGTGAAATATACATTTGTAAGTTTCACTAAACTTAAAAAGTGGTGTGACAGCAAATGAGCAAAGTGGCAAAGGATGTGGTGAGAGGTCCCTGGTCACTGCAACAAAGACTTTTTCACTGCTTTGTTCAGATGACTACAAAAAAGTCTAAACAATTCAAGGGTTTTGATGAATTAAAGAAGTAATTTTTTATCTTGTTTTTTTATATATAAATGAAGAAGTAATAACTTTTACGATATAATTAAAATCTATAACTCAAAAGCTTTATACTTTACAGTTATCTGTATTGCCAAATAGAACACACTGCATATTACAACTCAATAATCCTTATGCTTTGCCCCTAAATGCAGTCAGTGATGCTTTAATGGTGCATGGTGAAAAGGTGGAATTACAGAACGATGACAGAGTGATGTTTCCTACTCCTCAGTGGCACTCGCTCATGATAATATGATTTTGTTTTTGATTGGTGTGGGGGGGGGGGGGGGGGGGGGGGGGGGGGGATTGGGAGCTTGGGTCAAGGGGATAATGAGAGGAAAAAGATTTATTGTATACAATATAGCCATATCCAGAATGACCTGCTCTAAAATACTAAAGTAAATATTTCAGTACTGAGATGAAATATGAGATAAAATATTTTAGTATCAGAATGATCTAATTTCTCCAATATATATTTTTTATTTTTGTTGCTAGATGACAGCAACTGCTGATATCCTCATGGCATCATACCATGATGGAAAATTCAAACAGACTAGCTAATTGGGCTTCTAGGACTTTATTATATACTAGCTGTCCCCTGCAGCTCCGCCCACATAATAGTGAAACAGGACAATCTTTAAAAATAAACAAACAAGCAGGTATCACTAGCTAAACTGAGGCAAGGTACACTCCAAAATGTGGTGAGAGGTAGACCGATGCGAATGGAGGCTGGCACGTAAGTGAGGAGGGCCCTACCCGGCTCTCTACTCCTGACGTCACGCTTCCCCTTCCCCTCGGCCCACAGCCTCTGTCTCGGATTAGCGCAAATAAATCGCTCTTGTAAGCAAACTATGATACCAAGTGCGATCACAGAAGTCGCAGAATCAACGGGAATGTTCACGCAAATTATAGAAAAAAGTAGTTTTCTCGTGAAAAGCGGACAGACATACATACAGACAGAAGTTGGATTTTATATAGAGATTAAAGATGTGGTTCAGAATAAATAATAACACCATGATGATGAGGATTTCACAGAAAGAGAATATAAGAGTCATTTTTGACCTGTTGACCTAAAGACCTGTAAGTTCAATATTCAAATAAAGATGTGGAATCCTGAAATTCTATTATAAAATATGTATGCATTTATAATACAAAAATGTAATATTCATGATAGAAAATTAAATCTGGCCAAGAGTTCCTTTCAAGGACACCAACAAAAGCCTGTCATACTTACTTAATGGCTGGACTGTAATGGGGACATTCCTGGACCTCTTATTTTTGTCAATAAAATCTCCAGTGACCGTTTTCTCCCGCTCGGTGACTCTGCAAATATATTTTCCACTGTCCTCTTGTCGTAGCTGATAGATCTTCAGTAGGTAGACAGAGTCACTCTCTTTGCGGAAAGTAAGCTGTCCAGCACTTTCTCGGTGAATGTACTCACCACTGAAGACCGGGACAGCGTTGGGGCCCATTATGGCTACTTGAGTGCTGCTGAACACCCAGGACACTGTGAAATAACGTTCAGGTGTGTTCTGAGCATCTATAATGCACCTTAGCTCCAGAGGTTCTCCAGCGATATACGTACGTCGCTCTGTGTTTATCTGGATGCTGAACTCCTTATCTGTTAAATCGAAGAGAAAAGAAATCAGTACATTTTTGCAGTATGTCTAATGATACATTGACAAAAAATATATATATATTGTAGCAGTCATAGTAAATATTGAGGAATGTCACCCAAGTGCCTAAGGAAAATACAACAGAAAAGACCCAATAACGTGGCACCATTAGTTCAACCAACAATGGAAAGAATGTTTTGGCCGCTCAGCACACTAATGGTTGTATGCAATGGTGACCAGAACTGCAGCTCACAGCTTTTCTCTGCGGTTAGCCATAAAAATCTAGGCATCTACTACAGCATGTAAAAGTGTCATGTCAAAAGCAAAAGGCATGGAGCTTTCACAGTTATTCCTGGCAGAAGATTTACTCATTTATAGCTCCACTTAGTAATCTTCCTTTAACTTGCTATTAATTTGAGCCTTTGCTGTCTGTTGGTGTTTGGCTGTGCCTCTCACATAAAAGGGAATCATTATTTCCTGGCCACATTCAAACATGAAAGTGGTACTTTGTTCATAAAACTATAAGTGATTTAAAACATAGACAAGACTGCCTGAAAACTAGTGGTCATAAAATTGCTATTAGTTTTTAGATATTATTTTGTATATTCTATTCTCAATGAGAATGTGGGAACAATTATAATCATCTGTAATATAAGAACTGCCTGTGGTATAGTGGGTCCACAGGTCATGTCAAAAGGGCCAGTTTTAAATAATCGCTGCACTCGCGGCTTAGAGAGGAGGGTGTGGTAAGTGGGGCGGATCGGTTCCCGAGGTGATTCGTTGATGCTGGCGATTCTCACTTAAGTGCACAGGTGAGGAATCGTCTGCATCCGTAATTGTTCCCGGGAGCTGTTGATTGCCACAGCTGATCCACGTCCCCGTAATATACAGTACAGAAGTGCAAGGCGGCTAGATGAAGAAACAAGGAAGAAAAAAAAGAAAGAAATGGAGGTTGCAGAAGCAGCGAGGAGAGAGAGCGAGCAAGTGAGTGCTCATAGGCAGCTGGACAGTGAGCCCTAGCGGGGTGTTTGGCCAACACCTAGGGCAGTTGGTAGTGGTCGCTCCCGCTGAGCATTCTGAGGAGCGCCAGTGACCAACAGAAGGGCGGCTCACCGCAGAAGACAGCGGGAGTCTGGAGGCTTGGGTGATGGATTCCCCAACGTGAGCGTCCTGGCTGTTGGGGAAAAGCCAAGTCTCGGTCTGGAGAGTGCTAAACCGAAGCCAGTGATCGGGAAGCCTCCAAATCAGGAATGGAAAGAAGGTCAGCTGCAGGAAGGGCGATTCCCCTGTTGAGAAGCCTGATGGGAGAAGCAGGGGAGCTGCCAGGTAAAAGAAGACATTGGGCTTTGTGTTTTTAAAGGACTGCTTCATGCCATTGTTTTAACCTCATTTTAAAGGATTTATTTATTGTTTTAACCTCCATGTTTCAATTATAATGGATTATTTATTTAATGATTTTTGATGCACTGCACTTTTGTTTGGACACTGTTTTGATTTTTAATAAAAGCATGTTTGCACTTTTTTTTACACCATCCCCTTGCTCCATTTGTTGTGCCTCACTGCCAAGCTCATCAGTGACATTACCGACGGTGCAGGGTTCAAAGGCTCCTGAAAGCATGATGGGAGGTGGAGCAGAACCTGCATCGTCACACTACCATGCTGATAACACATCTCTGAATTTAAAATTAGCTTTCCAGTTTGACATGTAGGATATGCATTTTAATTAAGATTGTTTATGATAACAGAGTTATTTAACCTGTGAGGTGCCCACTAGTTTTCTTCTTTTTCTTAGTGATCACTCTGTATGTCATATTGATTATGTGCAGTCACTGAAAACTTCCAAATGTATTCAGCATACACTATGTGAATATACACTGAAACAGTATTTGCTCCAGGCATATCACCATTGTTTCTTTCAGCATTGAACAATAAAGCTATCAGTTGCAGGGTTCCATGCAGTATTATCATCTCTATGAAGTTTCCATCCTGGTCTGAATTAAAAAATTATAAATGATGAGATTGGCTATGGCCACTTTCAAACTTTCTCTCAATTGTGATTTATGTTACTCATTTTTGGAACACGTCAGATCAGATGTTTATGCCCTTGGCATAATGTAAATTTGGATAAGACTTTGCCAAATTCAACTGGAACTCTTTTCATGTAAATGTAAATCAATATTAAACATCCTAAGATACCAACATCTGAGAGTGAATCTTAGAAATGTACGGTCAGAATCAGCTATTTGTGCATAAACACACAGAGATAAGCATTTGATCAGTGATTATATGAAAACAGAGCAGCATAAATCGGGCATCATTACAAATTTATGTTTATTTAGAGTTCTGCATAATTTAGCAACGTTATATTATCCTTTTGATTAAATTAACCAAGACTTGAAACTTATCTTCTAGTATCTCTCTAGGATCTGTGAAAAGAATGTCTTATTTTGAGTTTATTACAGTATTTAGAGGTAAAGATTTGGGGCTTTTCAGACATTAAGGTTACGCATTTAATTGTGTCTTTTCTTTGTTCATTTCTTGTTAGGTGTTCCCTATTATTTCAAAAACACTACTTAATTAAGAATATCACTTTTGATTCATTTTGGTCCTATTTGTGTCATACACTTAAGGTGCAATCATACACACTTCACCTTTTCTATGGTAAATTTGACACTAATTTACACATGCTTTACCTTCCTGGGAAAGCTCATTCAAAACAAGAGATCCTAAAACCAATTAGTTGTTTACGGAATAAATATTAATTGCATTAACACCCCAGAAACATGCTGGGAACGAAGAAGGATGAAAACGGCCATTGCTAATTAAAGCATAATTTGGAGCTGTATTTGATAAGCTTTTTGTGTATCTAATTGTATTTGCCAACGCAGCTGTATGCTAACCATAGCTTGTTAAAAACATTTGTAAAAACTGGAAGACACTGCAAAAATAAATTTGCAATTTCTACTTCTGAAGTAAAAAAATAAACTTGTTAGTAAATGATGCCTAGATTATGTACTATGTATGAACACGAGCAAGAGCAGCAGTATTCATAATGCAGTACAGTGATGCAGTGGTTAAGGCTGCTGTCTCCTTGATCCAGTTTCCTGGGTTTGGAGTGCATGTTTCCTAGTGTCTGTATGAATTTTTCCAAGAGTTAACTAACTGCCTAGTCTAAATTAGCTCTGCCCAAATGTGGGTATTAACGTGGGCCTATTGATGGGCTGGCACCCTGTCGATGGCTAGTTTCTGTAATGCAGCCAAAATTACCAAAATAGGATTCAGTATTTCATGACCCTGAATGGGATTAAGCAGGTTTAAGAATGTTATGTTACATTATTGTGGCTTATCTGTTCAATTGCTTAATATCCTAATGCTAAATATTGAGAGAACACCTTAGAAGTAGCTGTAGGAGCTATATTGGTTTGTCTGTAACTTGTTAAAGTTTTCTAACAAGCTTTCTACAGAAAGACAGACATAACTTAATAATTCATGCATTCAGGAATCCACCTACCTTACTCTTATTATTTAATAGCTGTAGATCCCTATAGCAGGTTTTAATAATTTCACATAGACAGCTAGAAACAGTTTAGTAGTATACATCACCTAGCTGGTGTCACAATTTCCAAGACAGATACAAATATTGGTTACAACAAGATTTAGATGTTATATTTTATGTGGACAGAGACATTTTTGCTCTAACCATGGGTCTGGAAGTAAGGATACACTACAGTTGTAACTAAGGCTTTCAAAGTCAATTAACTGTGGAAGAAAAATCAAAAAGAGACTGAGAATTCTCACTGCACTTGGTGCGCCATCTCTGTTCTGCTATTGATGCAGGTAACATTCCTCTATACGTCTTTACTATGATATGCTTTTTATTTTTGACATATTCTTTAAGCATAAAACATATGTTGGCAAAAACATGAGCTATTATAAATGATTCTCATGAAAGTACAGTTAAGGTCTGTTCGTTTCTTTCAAGACACCATCTGCCTATTTAGGTAAATCCATTTATCCATGCTTTTAGTAAATACAATCTTCTCATTTATGTCTGAATAACTATGAAAAAGCAGCATATAACCGAGGAGAAAAGAATCCATTGTTTTACAGACTATAAAATGCTTCACTTTTATTCACTGAAGAGGTTTCACTTCACTTTAAGTCGAAAGCCTTTTTAATGAAATTTTATCAGCTAAAGAACCTTTTTCATTACTCAGTAGAGTGGTTCTTGAAGAGAGAAAAATGTAACGTTTAGTTTGTTGATTATGCTTCCTAAATAAATTGAATCTTGCGTATACAAAAGTAAACATATGGAAATAATGTACAAAAGGCTGTAATATGAGATGATATTCACAGTGAGCTAATGTCAAATTTGGACTTTAAAAACGTTTGAGCTCTCATAATCCATCTTATTAACTGTGTATCATAAATAACCTCATTAGTGAATTGAACTAAATTGATGCATGCTTGTGTCCACCAAATAAATGATATCTTATAAAAATCACTTACGATGGTACAGTCAATGGTAAATATCATTCAAAGTCCAAATTGAAATGAAATGTTTGAAAATGAAGTGATACATTAAGTGAATAAGGCTGGGTCTATCATACCTGCTGCCTGCACCGTGACCACCGTCTTGTTGCTTTGTTTCTTGGTCATTGCAAACCAAGTTCGGTCTGGCTCTTGAATCCATTCAGCTGCCTCACAGAAGATCTCTCCATGATCAGCAGGCTGCATTCTATAGATGGTCAGCTTATAGGTGGTACTGCTGGTTTTGTCAAGCCGTACATCCCCAGATGCGTATCGCTGCTTGTAGGATCCTCCTGGACGCAACACAAAGTCTCGTGACAGACTAATGATCTCCTGAACCGACTGCTGCTCAGCACCCCGCAGGAACCAGGCAACGGAGAGGTGACTGTGTTGGGACGTCTGCTCTGTAACTTCGCAGGTCACGTGAAGAGAGTCGCCTTCTACTTTGGAGATGGTCTGGCCAATGGAGCTCACACTTAAGGTATCTGGAATAACTAAGCAAAAAAAAAAAAAAAAATACTGCCTTTTAATTTCTGTTTTGAACAGTACACCATAGTGATAAATATCAGAATAGGTAGTTTATTTTACAAATTACAAAGACCACTTCCGATGTACCTTTACAATCCTGAAACTTAAGATCCATAGTTTATTAAACTTATAATAAGTAGCAGAGCAAAAGCGCTTAATTTTCGGCAGAAAATTAGGCTGAGATGAAGATAGAAATGTCCATTTTAGGCACCTCTAGAAAAAGCACTGAAGTTGATAGAAAATAAAGATGAGCCAATCCCCAAGCAATGTCATTTTCTCAACGTTTTAAAAAAGTAAGTCAAATAGAGTAATTTACATAAAAAGTTTTAAGCCTTAAAGCTTTTTTTTTTTTCTCCTACAACTGACAGATACTGAACTCTTTCCAGTATTTGTGATGACCTATAAACGTTTACTACCAAATGGCTGGTGATGTCACTTCTGCCCTGAAACTGCTGGGGTAGACCTGCGGTGACATATGGTGCTATAGCTCTGCAGGTTGATATATCTCGAATCTAGAGCAAGATTAAAAGTGTACGAGAAACACAAAAGCAAAGAACACACAATTCCAGCACTTATACTGAATGAGAAGAAAGCCCCATGCGAAGAAGAAGATGCAGCGCCACCTAGAAACTCTCACTAGCAAAGCAGTCATGAGCAGAATCAAAATGTGCTTGAAGGGATACGTTTAACTTTGTTAATCTATCAAGCATACATGTGCCAATATTCAATAGCGATCCTGTGACTTATCCTTATATCATTGCCAAAATCTGATAAATTTGTAGACAACAATCTTATTTCAAATTCAGAATGGGTGAAATATTTGGAGAAATTTACTAGAGGGGTGCCACAAGAATTTGTCAAAGCCTATCTATACCTAAAACTGGATGTAGCCTATAAGGAAGCAAAGGAAAGGCTTCATAATTTTTTGGTATTGAAATTCAAAAACCACGCATTTATGAAAACAGCTCTGCTACGGCCTCAGATTAAGTCGGGAGATGGAGAAGCACTCCGAGATTATACACTTTTCCTCATGAACTGTACGAATGCTCTCTGAGTGCATTGCATCCTGTAAATGGTAATACTCGGGCTGAAAATGTAAAGTCTCCTCTTTTAAAGAGCCATACACTAAACAGCTATATTATAAGCATTAGTACTGAAAGAGAGAAGAAGCCATATTGTTCACTAGTGCTTAAAAGTCAATTAAGCCATTCATGTTAACTTAGTCTTTAAACAGTAAACATATCCCATGAATCAAAAACAGTATAAAAGTGTAATTCACATATTTTAGGACACAAGAGCTAATCTTTGGTCATTTACAAAATCAGCATCATAGCATACAGCTTTCAGGTTTAGGCTTCTGATCACTCCTCTTCCTCCCCTACACATACACACATGTTGCATTCATTATTTTTGTACATAGTAAGAAGTCAAAAGGGATAAAAATGTTTTGCCAATTATTTTACAATGGGAAAGTCTTAATGATGCAGGTAACAATTCTGAAGTATTTCAAGAACATCTCACTATGTCCTACCTGGGTGTAAACTTCTTTAAATCGTCACTGGTTTTGTAAAGAAGCAAGCATGTACCAAATTGATCAACTTGTACAATACTCACATACATCACTGCAATACACATGAACATAAACCAGATTCAGATTTTATGAGGACTTTAACACATATTTAGGCTGAGACCTGTGAACAACACTGCCATGTGTGTAAGTAACATTAAATCTAAAAATGAGTAAGTGGTATCTGGCTAGAACTGAAGGAGGACAAAAGTCCAAAAACTGACGGCAAATATAATAAAGCCATTAGCAACAAGGAGCGCTATCTACCCAGCACTTCTGTCAGCTCACTCATAAAACTGAATGAAAAAGCAACGTGCTGGTGGGTGTTCAAACAATCTTTTCTTTATATATGGTGGCTATGATTATGAAAGCTATGACAAAGTGCTCTACAGAAGCAATCCAAAAAACAGTACAGCAGACAAAAGAATGAAACAATGCACGGAATATGAATGCTAAAGTGACTCACAGTAGTAGCAGAGTTGAAGAACAATAAACTGAATAATGTCCTGGGGAAGATTTACATTAGGATAATGTGAATGTGCCAGATTAACAGAGCGGGAACATCCAAATCAATTGTTTTTTTTGATGATTATGCAAATGACAAGAGGACGGTCTTCATTTTGGATAATAATATGAAGACCAAAGACTCACTGAAATGAAAAGAAAAAAATGAACAGTTGGACAGAGATTTGGAAGGGCCAAATAAGCCTCACTGAGGCTTCTGAATTGCTTCAGTGGATCTCAGCTGTCATGTAGGATTATATCGGAGTTGGCAACACAGGCAAAGCAACGGTTCAGTTCCTGTGCCAAATGCTGACACAAGTCAACACCAGCTGTTATATACAGATGCAGAGGGCCCAGTGTATGTGTAAGTGTCGAGGGCCAATGGTAGCAGCACATGTTCGGTTCTTTGTAATAGAAGAGGGAGGATTATTCATCAATCGCCAATTGTCTCTTTACTCTTTACTACTGGTCAACTGTTCTGGGTGGTTGCACTAACCATACTTATTAATAAGGACATGCTGACTTATAACTTTTGAATTTAATTACTGCATTGTGTGTTATGTACCTTATATATCTTGTGTGTGCTCACATTTACAGGTGCTGCTATAATATTAATACTTTCTCACTACTCAAAGCACTTTTAATGAGTGGGGAGCCACTTCCACCACCACTAACTAATGTGCAGCATTTTATTTATGTGGCATAGAAAATCTTCTACTTCTGTAAATATAAATAGTATAACAAAAAAGGGGATGAGTTTCAAGCATAAAGCCTAAACTTTTCATTTGTTCTCTCCACTGAAAAGAGTAACTTGTATCATGAAAAGAACCATCCTTGTCTCTGAAGTGCTTAACTGTTCATCAAAACCTCCACAAACAACAATACAGAGTATGACAACCCAGGAAATAGAAGGAACAGACCGAAAAACTTGATATGTGAACCTTATGTTGAAAAGCTTAGCTAACTGTGTTTGCTTTTCACATGAACTTTACGAAATGGGGATTAGATTGGCTTCTCAAAGCCTTTTGTTTTATCTGAGGTTATGTTCTCCATTCCAAAACTCAAACTCAATGATTAAAGGAGTACTCAATCCAAAAAATGATTTTGTTCAAATATTACTTACCCCATGTGCTTGATAGTGACAGGCAAGAATAATTTTTAATGTTGTGCGAGTTAGAAATGTCGCCCCGTACACACACAGCACATGAAGCTTTCGGCAGCCAATGAATAAAAAGGTGGGTCTTCATGTCAGATGCTCATCCATGCGTGCGCATTTCTTCCTTGTTCACGAAAGTGGTTTCTGGAAACAGTTTGTTAAAAAGTATTTTAATGAAAACACTTGTTTTGCACGTTGTATGTGTAAGCAACTGGGTGACTTTGCATGTGGATTATACAACACGAGTGACTTGAGATTTTTTTTTTTATGGATGTTGTTTGATGTTTTACTGCTTTTGGCCCCCTGCAGCAGCTGTTGAATCATAAATTCTCTTACCTCCTTTTGCATGAAAACACGAGATTAAATATTTTTCTGACCTATCACTATAAAGGAAATGGGAAAAGTAACATTTAAGCAAAATATAGTTTTTGGTTGGGGGAACTCCTGTAACAACCACACTGTTTTTTGACTCTGCAGGAAAACAAGATAATGAATTTCTGAGTAAACTTGGAGAAGCGGGCAAAAGGCAAAACAAAAGAAAATAAAAATAAACCGTAGCAACTGTAACCCATACGAGAAGCAAAATCTAAATCAATAAAAACAGGCAATGAGTTGAAAATCAGTCAAAACTAGAAAATTAAATACAAAATAAATCAAAAGGAAGCAAGGATTTATCCACAGATCGGATAAGGTTCATGGCCAAGGCTGACCTTTTATGTCGGTTGCTGATTAAGTCAAGGCCACAACCCTGGAGACTCCACCCCTAGAAATGAGGGTCATGACCCTGACAACAGTACACAATATGGCTTCTCTTAAAGGTAAAGCATTAATTTCCAGCCTAAATCATGACACCCACCAGAACTGAAGGCCACATGAGTGGTACAGCATACTAGCTGCTCATCCATCTCTGTGAAGTAATGCATTTCAATATTAGAAATATGAGGCAGAGGGGCACACAGTCAGACAAGCTTTGCTGACCATCCTGCTTCTAGCTCTTGAGTGCCTCAATTTGCTTAGGTGAGTTTGAGACGTTTATGTGTAAAATTCTAAAAAACAACATTAAATAAAGAAAAGAAGGGACAAAGTGAGTTCATGTGCTTTGTCTCAGCTAAGTAAACCTCTGGAGTTTAAAAATAAAAAAAAAGTTATTTTGTACTGTATACTGTATATGAAAAACTAACTGCTAAAACAGATCAAAACAATGAGAACCCCTGGTCTCTGCTTAAGCGGGGAAAAGGTAACAGAATATCAACATGGTGCATAAGAATAATATCTGTTAAGGCCAAATTTTAACTATTGGTTTTAATGGTTGAAACATAACAGTGTTTTGCCAAAATGCAAACAACTCAAGCAGATTAGCACATACCAAGTGATTCTTTCTACTACAAAATGTTAAATCTATACAACACACACACGCTCTTTCCAAGTATATATACTGTAAATAAGCAAATAACTAAAATAGCTGGGGGGGGGCACCTGGATTAGTAACACAATTTTCTCCTTGAATGTAGGACATTACTAATCTGATCTGGTGGATTAGTGAATCCATTTCCATATTAAAACAATCAGAGCCACTATACTTAAGGCTCAAATTCAAGCCATAATGTGTCACCGATTCTCACTTAACAAGCACAAGACTGTTCCATGATGGCCCATTAGGTCCAAACCCAGTGATGTCACATTCTCCTTGGTGCCCCAGCTCTGTAAACTGATAAATTTGCATCAGCTTTTTGAACAATTTGACAACAAACCTCTTTACAAAAAAGGAAAGCTGCCGGGGACAGAGGCACCAAGCCAAAATGGTAGCTCACAAGCCAGATGCAGATGTGGTGTCTTTGCTACGCAATATCTGAAATGTGTCAAACACATCCAACTAATAGAACAAAAAATGCCTAATGTGGAACCATCCCTTTACAGAATTATTTTGTTAAAATCTAGAATCCTAAAACATATTCAGAATACTCTTGCCTTCATGCTCATTCATATGTAAATTTCCTGACAAGACAATATTTAGTAGGATTACATCTGTCATCTGTTTATTTTATTTTTTAATGACATTTTATTTTGCAAGAAAGACACATTTCCAGAATTAAGCATCACTCCTCTAGGTGTTTTTCAATTAACTGTTGCTAAGCTGCTCACATTTATAAGAAATGGCTCCAATGACTCCAAATCAAATACATGGGTTGAAAAATAAGACGGATGGTCAGATTTTTTTTTTTGCATTATGTACAGAGTTGCACAACACTGGAGACTTTCAATGTGCTGCATATTGATTAAATATTTTCCCTGCATCTCTCTTTCGTGTCGGCAGGTGCCTCAATGTGTCTTGCCTTAATTTTACTTGCAGCATTCCTCCCACACCTCTGCTCAGTAACCTCGGGTGTCTCAAACTCCCTTTCCCAGCGCTTCATCTGTCGATCAAACTCCTGTAAAGCTTACTAGACTGTCATTTTATGGTGCCTTGTTAGCTTTTTGACTACCAGCAGTAGATGGGCCTCCATCGCCTGCAAAATATATGCGGATACTACCCACCTCTGAAGGGGACTTAAGTTACATGTTGTTAGTAACTAGCGACCCAATATTGGTTGTCATTGAAATTCTCCATTAATTGTCACAATCAGGAAATCTGCATTCCTAAACTATCATGTCATCATCTCTAAAACTAAGCAAACAAAGTGAAACTGACCAATGAGATCGCACAGAGAGACCAGACACACGCACACAGACACACACACACACACAGAGCAGTGTTTTATGGCAAGGCCCATCTTTGGACAGAACCTCCGTTCTATCACATCATGTTAAGTTAGAGCTGGCCTATGTGAGAAAATTAGAATTCCAGAGAGAAGCATGGAAAGAACAAACAAATTTCACACAGAGTGCTTGAGAGATGGAATTCATCTGGAATCTAAGTGCCAGTGTGCTTCCATGCACTTACTAAACCATTTCTTTCATTAAAGGGTCACAGCAAGCATGTGACTTGAGGCAGTAAACAGCCTTGGACAGAAAGCCAGTTCATTGCATGGCTCATTCACTCACACATATGAGCCCGACTTAAAGTTACAAATCAAGGAGAAAAACGGAGTAGCCAGAATTATCCAGGGGAGTACTTGTTGTGTAATCCAAGGGTGACTGTGCAATCTCTGTACCCACAATGACCAGAATAAGAAATGAAAACTAGACAATGGAGCCAAAAGACAGCAGTGCTAACCCTATGGCACCACTGAGCAGTTCTCTTTAATATTCACTTCACAGGATATGACAACATAAAAAACACAATACATAATCCATTTTTTTTTTTAACAAGATGAGACCAGTCTCTCTCAGAGGATACATCAAGTGCACCAGGCACTATGGACTATGTGGCACTATGTGGCATCAGGGCACCTGCCCTTACTGCCAGAAGCTACGTTTTACAGCTTGACTAAGCGAGTCATTTAAACAAAATGCAGCAGTATACCAGGTTTTCCAAGCACTGCTCAGTTAAGCAGCTAATCAATTTTAAATCATGCAGTTAAAGGAGATACCATGCCATACACAGACTTGTTCTTTTCTGCATGTAAGACAGAAATCTGATTTTAAAAAAAGTTAAACTAATTCAAGAAGAAAGATGCACTTCTAACATTCTTTCTTCTATGCAATTTTGGGGAATGAAAGCACTTTTCTGTCAGATCAACTTCAGCAAGTGGCACTGAGGTGATGTTCCATTGACCAGCTCCAGATACAAAAACAGACACTTTGTGAATGGTGACCAAATCAATGTTAGGCCTATACCAGTTACTGTCACAGTCCTAGTCCTAATACCACCAGCAAAGTCACTTATGTTAAATAAAATAATCCATAGTGCAGGTTTTTCCTTCTCTGGGATCTTCAGAAGAATGTTTACTGTTATAGCAGTTTGCTTAAGATTGAGCTAATTTGCTGGTTATTACTGGCAATCTAATATTCTGTTCAATATACAGTATGTGTATAAAATATTTCATTTCCTCAAGTGTGACTTTTTTCTTTTATTGACACCATCTACACTCTTGTAAAGCTGTCTCCATTTGTGATCCAATGTAATCCAGTGCTTTGGGACAGCAGCAGTAATTAACTAACAAATGCCAGACAAGACCTAAAGATGGTCTCACACTAGATGGTAAAGTGGCCTAGAAATGCATTTCTGAAGGCTAAAATACTGTTGACATCAGGATTTCAACAACTTTTTTTTTTTTTTTTTTTTTACAATTCTGAGTCCTTTATCTTTCCATTTTTATTAATTGATCCATCACAAATGATGTGTAAATACCAAGGTGTGTTTGTGAAGAAGCTGTTTGAATACAACATATTCAAAAATATTCTCAGAGCTTATGATCATTCTCTCTCTGACTTGTGGACATTTCTACACGCAAACAGCAGATAATACTCCTTTTGACCTGTACATCATCATACTAAGCCAGGAACTATTTTTTCTTTTTTAAAACAACAATAGATTTACTGCCCTCTAAGTTTTGCAAATCTAAACATATTGTTATCTCAGACTATGACTCCTCTAATTTTGGAGGTCAAATCATTATGTCACACCAATCCAACTCACAACTACATACCCAATTCCTTAATGCTAGCTGGTGAGGACTTAAACAAAAAGGGAAAAAAAAAAAACTCACCTCCATACAAATTGATATTTTCTCCAGAGATGTTTTTGTGAGGATATTCTAGGAAACATTTAACACAGCTATAAGAGGACAAATGAACTTTTATGTTTCATATTAGAACAGTGGAATCTACAACGGCATCTAAGGTGATTACCACAAACACACTTTTTTATAACTAATCCCGAATATCTATTAAGCCACATGTGCCTGGTTAGCCATTGGGAATTAAATCTTGTTTAAAATTTTCTCCATTCAACATTAATTACCATAATTTTACCAGCAATCTTCATTTGTTAAAGATATGGAATCAATGAAGGATACATTATGTAAGACATCTGAATCAATCAATCAATGTAGGACGCATAATCCAATGCCATTATACATGATAATCACCAATATGAGCTGTCCATAACCCATAAAGTATTTAATTAATGTAAGTCAGCAGATATTTAGAGACTGCTATATTGATAATATGTTTAAACCTGTTGAACTATATCATGCTCCAAATTTAATTTTCAAACGACACATTTTGTTTTCTACTTACAAATATGAAACTATGCCCAATACATCCTACTCAGCTTCCCCTCATCAGTCACCTATATGCACTCTTGAGGTGATTATCGGGTAGCTTAGATGAAGATGACCTCTCTAGACTACATCAATACATTTGAAGGAATTCACCCTTTGATGATCTCAAGGAGTGATGGTAAAGAGATCTTTCTATTAAAATGACAGAAAAGGAATGGAAGCGAGTCATTTACAGAATACATTCTGTTGAAGATACACCAAGCATGCCTTAATTTAATTAATATTTACTATTTACATATTCTTCATCTAAAACTTTTAGTGATGTCATCAAGCACCTGCATCTCTAGGTCAGGTGTATTGGGAATGTTTTACACTTGATCGATTTTGGGCAACCATTTTCATACCTCTATTGGACAGCCTTGGATCTATAATGCTTTAAACAGCAGAATTCTGCGTAATACCAGATGGGACAACTTTGTGCTATAAACACCCTGTTGTAATATCATATACTAGCCAACCTGCGGCGTAGCATACGGCGCATAATTATTTATTGATGGGTGAACACTTCCTGAACGACACAGTTGTCCAAATGGGGTGGGTTTGAAGATACGACT